>NW_026294447.1:73162879-73332879 GCF_007827085.1 Peromyscus californicus insignis
AACTGCAGGAGATTTTCCAGAGGGTTCTATGTGGTTTGGATTTTTTATGGAGGTTTGATAGGTCATGTGTTGTGCTGGGTATCAAGCCCGGGGCCTTGTGCATGGAAGGTATCTTAGGTGGGGTTTCTAGTGCTGTGATAAACATGAACAGCAGCAGCTTGGGGGGGAAGGGTCTGTCACACCTTACAGCTCTCAGGTCCCATTCCATCACTCAGGAAGTCAGGGCAAGAACTGAAGGAGAAGCCATGGAGGAGTGCTGCTTACTGGCTTGCCCCTTGTGGTTTTCTCTGCACAGGGGTGGCACCACCCACAATGGGCTGCGCCCTCCCACATTAACCAGTTATCAAGAAAATTCCGATATGTGAATCTTATATAGAGGCATCTTCTCAATTAAGAGTCCCTCTTCCCAAATGACTCTAGCTTGCGTCAGGTGACAAAAACCGGCCAGCACACTAGGCCAGCATTCTCCCATTAAGCTATACCATCAGCTATCAACTGGGGAATATTAGGCTAACCGGGCAAGTGCAGTGCCGAGCCAGACTCTGAACTGTAGCCCCATACACTGACCTCTTTGATGTCACTTGGTCCCCATTCATCAGGCCAGCCTCAGAGGGTTCTTGTCAGCATGTCATAAAACCAACCATGTAAGGCACTTGGCACATGAAGGTGGCTTGTGTTCCACAAATGTTCCTACAATTAGTCTTAAATAACAAAAGCGTAGCAAACAATGGGAATGCAACTAACTACCATGTGAGATCTCTAAAGATAGTGCAGCATGGCCAGCCACCTTCCATCTTTATATTTTACTCTCATTTTCTATAATTTAAATGCCAAGTGAGTTACTCTTAATTACCTTATATTAGGTCTTCCTAGCTGTCTGTTCTTATACCCTGCTGTGACTCCATTAACATGGCCTCCTGAGGTTGGGTTCAAGAGATTAATGATCAACTACATAAAATTCCCTCCATACTAATTTGTAATGTAATGGTTTTCTGCTGATAAACAATAACCTAAAATAAATTAGTTAATTTCTAGACCACGGAGCTGTTTCCACTAGGAATCCACTGAACTGTATTTGTTTTTCACCAGCTGTGTGGATAATAACACTCCACAACTTTTAAAAGTCGTTAGAGAATGAAGGGGCTCATCAACACCTTCTCCTTTCTGGATCTCCCTGTGTTCTCAAATTCCCGTTTTAGCTTAGACAAAGGGGATTAGGACAAATCAGCTCATGGCACAGAAGCAACTCAACTAAATATTTAAGTATCAGAAACCAAGCTGCTCTTCATATGACAAAAGATGAGGAAAGAACAGAGAAGGTCAAAGCACTGCAGATACATTCTGCACCGGAAGTCAGACAGGAGAATGGGCGGTCACGAATGGTCTTCAAGGGCTATCTTAAACTGTAACCCCACCTCTTGTTTGGATAAGAAGACAAGAGCCCACTGGACTCTTAACTTAACATGGAATCCCACAACGGTGGTCATTTCCGCTGTGGTTCGTGTCTTGTACAACAACTTACCCCAAACACAACTCCAAATTTTGAATTTAATCACAATAGGTTTTGATTCCAGGGCAAGACGAAACAGCCACACACTGTCCACTCCCTCCACCAGGGGCAGCGATAACCATAACGTAATTCACAAAGCAGCTTTTTCTTTTCTTTTTTTTTCCCCCTAGACAGGTTTCTCTTTGTAGCCCTGACTGTTCTGAAACTCACTTTGTAGAGCAGGCTTGCCTCGAACTCAGGGATCCACCTGCCTCTGCCTCCTGAGTGCTGGGGTTAACACAGCTGCCAGCACCTGTGAAGCAGCTTCTCAGGGGCTCTGCAGACACTGCAAAGGCTAACCATGCGCAAAGTGCACCCTCTCAACACCCTCTCCTTTCTGCACCTCCCCATGATCTCAAGTTCCCATTTCAGCTTAGACAGGAGGGTTAGGAAGAAGACAAATCAGAAGCAACTCAACTAAACAAAAATGCAAGGACCACCCCAGAAGCAGGGGCCCCACTTTGCTGACAAGAGGCCAGAGAGCAAATCAATCCCTCGGAGCTCTAGCTAGGGGAGCTAAGGAGAGGACCTCCACAACCCGTTTTCCTTCTTGGATTTTTCTCTCTTCCCTTCCCGGGCTGAGGCACTCTCAAAGCATGGCAGGCAGTAGCAACCACGACCACCTGCGGCTCTGAGGAATAGGAACTTTCTCTGACACCTGACCAGGGCAAACCTGGTTTCTTCCTCGTCCTATTTCTTGGCCCAGAATGAGCAGTCCCAGGAAACACCCTGTCCCGTGTGTGTGACTGGAAAACAGACCAGGGGAGCCCCTGGTGACAAGGGAATAGCAGAGAAACCAACCCACACAAGGTCAACTGACTCTCGGTGAAAGTCCACTGTGGACTGAAAATGCATGGCCCTACAGGCTCCTATGTTCGAACTCTTGGTCCCCACCTGGTGTCCCGTCTTTGGAGAGTTGTGGAACCTTTAGAAGTGGAGCCTCACTGGAGCAAGTGGGTCACTGGGGGAGGGGGGCCATGAGTTTTAGAGCCAAGGCCTACTTCCTGTCCACTTTGTGCAGCCCGTCCCCTGGGTGAGCCGCCTGTCCCCAGGTGAGCGGCCTGTCCCCCAGGTGAGCGGCCTGTCCCCCAGGTGAGCCGCCTGTCCCCGGGTGAGCAGCCTGTCCTTGGGTGAGTGGCCTGTCCCCGGGTGAGCCGCCTGTCCTTGGGTGAGCGGCCTGTCCCCCAGGTGAGTGGCCTGTCCTTGAGTGAGCCGGCTGTCCCCCAGGTGAGCGGCCTGTCCCCCAGGTGAGTGGCCTGTCCTGGGTGAGCGGCCTGTCCCCCGGGTGAGTGGCCTGTCCCCGGGTGAGGAAGTGAGACTTTCCAATGCACTTCCACCACCACGCCCTCTGCACCACAGGCGCTGTAGCCTCTCCAAGAGCCCAATAAACCCCTTTCCTTGACTTGCTTTCCTCAGGCGTGTTACCACAGTAAACCAACAACAAGAAAATAACACACAGATTCAAAGGCAGCCCAAGAGAATGCCGTCTCTTCAACAAATGGTGAAACACTCATCAGACTGACTCATGAAAAAGAAGCCTTCCTCTTATGTCGGTATTAAAACCAAGATACGTCATTATATACGTCATATTGTAAGCTGTTACAACTATAAAGTTCCTGAAGAAAATATAAAGGCAAAATTTCATAACTTTGTTATAATAACCCAAAGATCTCTGGACATTTATTCCCAAAACATAAATCTATACTTCTTCAAAATTCAAAGTTTGTGCTCTCAAAAGACACTATTAAGGTATGCAAAAATAGGGGCTGGAGAGATGGCTCAGGGGAGTTAGTACTGCCTGCTCTTCCAAAGGTCCTGAGTTCAGTTCCCAGCACCCACATGGTGGCTCACAACCATCCATAATGAGATCTGGCGCCCTCTTCTGGCCTGCAGGTATACATGCAGACAGAATACTGTAAACACAATAAATATATAAATCTTAGGGGAAAAAAGCAGTGCATAAAAATATAGCTGAGAGTGGCTGTGTTTTTATAATTATAAATATAAAATATAAACATGTCTTTAATCCCAGCTTTTGAGAGGTAGAGGCAAATGGACCTCTGTAAATCTGTCTCAAAAAATCAAACCCCACCCCCCTAAAAAAAGTATGCAAAAATAAACACTAGAAAAATACTTGCAAATCATATACACAACAGAGCACTGAGGATTTGTTTTCAAAAGCCCTCCGATGGGCCAGACCTAGGTAAGGGTGGAGTGAGAGAGCTATCTCCACATACTCGCCCTATGACCTCCGTGTGTGAGCTGTGACACACAAGACACCTCCAACCCACACAGAGAGCATACATGCCCATGCATGCACAAACACAAGAAACAGGAGGCCACACTCATACGCAAGCACATGGGACAGAAACCACCTCCCATTTCTACAATCCCCTACAAGGCTCAAAACACTGGTAATATTGGTTCCTAAGACACATCTCTGCAGTCTGCCAAAATATTATTAGCCTTCCATTCCCATAAAGTAC
Source organism: Peromyscus californicus insignis (assembly GCF_007827085.1). Lineage (NCBI taxonomy): Eukaryota > Metazoa > Chordata > Mammalia > Rodentia > Cricetidae > Peromyscus > Peromyscus californicus. Next base: position 73,166,915 of record NW_026294447.1, read on the forward strand.
CAATCACTGAATTATCTTTTTGTTTTTTCGGGGAAAACCAGCAACAACCAGTAAACGGGCGGCGCAGGCGCTGTCTGCAGCTTGCCCTCAGTCTGCTCTCCGGCCTTCTCTAGGACATCCCACATACACAGCACACACCTGCAGGAAATACCCACTCACGTGGTACTTTGCAAAGCACTTTTAATAAAATGTTTACTGTAATGGAGCAGCTGTGAGTAACTTTATTTTTCTCCCATTGTTCTCTTTCCCAGAGGTTTCCAATACCAAAACCTAAGGACATGGAGGAACTCCCTTGCTTCCTCTTCTGACATGGCTATTGGGCTCCTTTTTAATTCTCTGAGGAAAATCTACCTATTGAAGTGACACTATCTTGCTTCCCAGCGTTCCCACCAAGAATCAGGGAGCTGATTACACTAAGCTAGCTTTCCGATAACACTATTCTCACAAATTCATACGACAGTAATTCAGTCGCAAACAGAGGTGGTTTTGAAGCAGGAATGGCTGCTCTTGCTGTGAACCTTAATTGCACAAGAACACGTGAGCAGTTAACACAAGAGGCTAAGCCTAACTGTACGCTACACCGCTCTCCAGAGAGAGGCACTTGTACAGTCGCAGGGCTTTTTAAAGTATGCTCCTTAAAGACTGTGTGTGTCTTCCCTGCCCCCGTCCCCAACCTAATGGGTAAAAATCAGTAAAACTGAGAAAGTGAACTACTTTACCACAAGTCTATATGTCTCAGATAACTACATCATCCCCACCACTCTGGGAGACCTCAACAACTGCGTGGAAATTCCACAAAGAACTGTATCCCCACTCCCCACCCCCGCCTTTTAAGGAGAGAGTGAGGAGGAGAAGAAAGAAGAGATGAGGAGGGAAAAGGGGTGTGTGTGTGTGTGTGTGTGTGTGTGTGTGTGTGTGTGTGTGTGTGTGTATGTGTATGTGTGTGTGTGTGTGTGTGTGTGTGTGCAGGTTCCTGCAGAGCCAGAAGAAGGTGTCAGCCTCTGGAGTTTGAGTTACAGGTGGTTGTAAGCTGTCCCACGTGTTTGGAAACTGAACTCAGATCCTCTGCAGGAATAGCAAATGCTTTTAACCAGTGAGCCATTTCTCCAGGCCCAGCACTCGATATTCTTAGTCAGAATTCACTTTCTGGTTTAACTTCATGGTTCATACAAGCTTATCCTGGGAGAAGGCTCAGCTCTGCCAAATCTTTACAGCTCATTTGAGTTTGCATTATTAACATTATGTTCACTCCATGGACCTCCTTTGTAGTTTTAATTAAAACTAGTTAACATAATCTCAAGTCTGTATGGGGCAGCTGGATGGGTGGATGCTGCAGAGGGCAAAAAGTAACCCAGGGAATGAGAGCCCCTCCGCACAGGACAGTCCCTCCGCACAGCACAGCCCCTCTGCACAGCACAGTCCCTCCGCACAGCACAGCCCCTCCGCACAGGACAGTCCCTCCGCACAGCACAGCCCCTCCGCACAGGACAGTCCCTCCGCACAGCACAGCCCCTCGGCACAGCACAGCCCCTCCGCACAGCACAGCCCCTCCACACAGGACAGTCCCTCCGCACAGCACAGTCCCTCTGCACAGCACAGTCCCTCCGCACAGGACAGTCCCACACACACTCTCCAGGGAATCTGTGCTCCACCTCTAACCCCTGTCTTCGGCCACAGGCCCAGGAGTGCGGTTCTGATATTAGAAGCAGACAGACAGCTCCTGGCCTATGAGAGTCTGACTTAATGACACAAAACACGGCCTGAGTTCAGTAGAACTGGCCTCTCCATTCTGATCTCTGTTAGCCCTTGTGGTTGGTTACTGGCGATGCTCAGGCTGGCAGAGGAGCAGCTGCCAGGCAGGCAGGTGGACTGTGCCTCATGGTGCACTGGGCTAACCCTTCAACAGGCATGCTCGATTGCCCTTGGCTTGCTGAGAGGTGAGGGGCACCTGTGTTGGTCCAGGTCCTCTCATTTCTCACGACAGTTTAAAGCTCTGTAATTTTCTTCCTCACTCCAATAAAAGCGCTCATTCTGAAACCAGCTCGGGCAGGATTGCTGCTCTCAAGCTTCTTTCCCTCCATCACTCTGGCCCCACAACCCAACTCCTCAGCTCCTCCAAGTGCTCTTCTCTAGGGAGGCACTCCCACAACTATCGCCCTGTCTCTGTGATAGACTGCCACGATGCGACAAGTCCTGCTGTCTTCTCTCCATACCTACCTTACTATAAAAAGCCCGGAAGTAACACACGAACAGAAAGAACAAGAAAATGAGAATCAGAAAACTGGGCGCAAGCAAGTCTTTCTGAGACCGTCTATTTCTAAAATGTGTGCATTTCTACTTCCCTCCATTTCTCTTGGTTATTATAAACATCAATAACCACTATAAATGTTCACTAAGAATTTGATAAAAAAAACTTTACTTCTATATTTACAAATATTTCATATATACATTATAAATTATCCTTATAACACAGATAAAAATATTTTGTTTTATATGTAATTTCATTTTAAAAGGTAATTTTCTTTACATACTTAATTACAAATAATTGCAAAGGCTAGAAGAGTAATCCATTTCATTTTTATTCTCATCGTCTTAATAAGCCACTCTATGAAGCTCGACAATCAAATTCGAAGGTCTCTTTTTAAAGTTTTCAACCACCCATTACTATAACAAAGACCATGATGTAATTAGAAAAGTAATATTCATTTAAAGTGGCAATTGGAAAATCACAGCCAGGCATGGCCCACGCCTTTAATCCCAGCACTGAGAGGCAGAGGCTGGTGGATCTCTGTGATTCAGGGCCAGTCTGCTCTACATATTGAGTTCCAGGCAAACTGGGATCACAGCATGCACATAAGTTATATGTTCTGCATTTTAGCAACACACAACCATGTACCTTTCTGTATCATTTAAGGTTCTTCAAACTTCAGGTGCTTCTCAGTGTGACAGACATTCCCTACATGTATATGTGACAATTAACCATTCTGTACTACTTAACATAGACTCAATGAAATTATTATTCTTAAAAGGTGGTAAACAGGGCCAAAGAGAAGGCTCAGCAGTTAAGTACGCTGGCTGCTCTTTCAGAGGACCTGGATTCAATTCCCAGTACCCACATGGCAACTCACAGCAGTTCATAACTCTGGTTCCAAGGGATCTACTGCCCTCTTCTGGCCTTCATGTGCATTGCATGAACTTGGTGCACAAACATACACTTAAAATAAATCATTTTTAAAAGTGATAAACATTGTTGGATGTAATCTTAAGGAAGAAGAAAGGGAGAGAGGAAAGAAAGAAGGAAGGAAGGAAGGCAGGCAGGCAGGCATAAAATGAAGTCTTAGAAGTGGTACATAGAAAAAAGCTGTTTTTAAAGTTTTGGACATAACCGAATTTTTTTTTATACAGTACACATTAAAAAAAAAAATCACTTCAACAAATGAATATGGATAGTTCATTGTGATAATGAAAGGTTTTGTTTAGACAAAAGGCCATAACCAGAAACTCAGGTGTATCTTGTACATTTCATCAGAAGTTAGGATGCTGCGTGTACCAAGTTTTTATCTGAAAGGCCAGGCTTATTTATCCCTGAGTCCTCTGGCTGTTCAGTTTGCTGTTTTTACACAAGCCACACCCTAAAACACCACCAGAACTTCCAATTTCCCACTCCCATGAGTGTGACTTACAAACGCAGACTCGGAAGAAGCAACCTGACAATGGTTACAATGTTTATTTACCGCAAAGTTTTCAAACACAACATGACTAAACACATCTTCATGGAATTTTTGGAGAACTTGTTTTAAGAGGGTTTTTTTATATTTAGCATATTTCTATGAAGAAATAACACCAATTTTAAGCAAACTGTATATCATTTTAATAACATAACAAATACCACTGACAAAATCAGGCTGCTAGCAAACAAAACTTCCTCTTGGTCAACATTCATCTCCACAGCGGACCCCAAAGGCCATGCATGTGGCATTCTACCCATTGAGGGTGTCGTGAATGAGCCGGCAGCTTCCCGAAGACTGGCTCCACTGCTGGGTACTCTGCAATGGTGTCACCAGTCTAAAAGGTACCTATTAACACTAGGTGTGTATGTCAACTCTAGCATAGCACTCCCGGAACTTAAAGACACATATTAGTGGTTAACACAGACTGACCGCAAGCCATCTCCAACCAGCAAATCCTGCCTAGGCTCCTTTATCCAACCTCCAAGGCTGAACTCCAGGCCTGGTCTCCACCCTCCTCTCTTTTCTATTTAAATTTAGTCATCTGAAAACCTGATCAAGTTCCAAAGCTTCAAGCAGCACCCATGTAACTGAAAACTCTCAAATGTAAAATACTAGCATCTCCAACATATGTGTCACTTGCTAGAACACAGATTCCCCAACTCCAGACATGCTCCATTCACCGGACCAGTGATCACCACCATCCGCAGCCATGTGGGCAAATGGCTGTGCTGCCCCTGGCTCCTGTTCCTAATTCCATTCTGTATCTATATAACAGCAATGCCACTTCCTTCTGTACTTCCTCAGTATGTTCCTGCCTCTTCACTTTCAACCATGAGTTCTGGAGGGCAGGGTCCTTACTTTAGTTACAGTTCCATCCCCAGACCCCCAAAGCAGTCTCTGGCAAATAGTAAGGCCTTAATTCAAACTGTAGAATGGAAGGGGCAGGGCTCCCTAAAATGTCTATGCCTCTGGGGAGTTTTGCACATGTTAATTAGACTAGGAAATCATTTTGCAGCCCCTTTGAAACTGAACAATATCCACAGTTTGAGAGCAAGCACACTATGACCTCATGACAGAGTATTGGTGAAATTATTAAGGCCACTCCACGTAGTTAAAAGGGAGGTTTATTTAGTGGCGTAACTTACAAATGAAGGGATAGGTAGGTCGCAGGGTCTGGGAAAGACGCAGTGCAGTCTGGCAGTGTTCTCTGGAGAACTCTGCTCGGTCTACCTCCAGCATCCAGGGTCCAGGAATCAAGAGAGAGAGATGGCGCATCCGGATCTCAGGTCTTCAAGGTCCTCTCTTGGCCCCGCCTTGTAGGCGTGACAGTTACCAAAGCCTCAATGGGGGTTGGAACTTCCAGATCAAGGTTGCAATGGCTACCCACTACATCTCCCCATTTTGTCTAAATAAGAAGGTTCTAACCTAATACAAGACTATATACAAAGGAATGGTTATCAAATATTGTCCAGGGATAATGAGGGATAATGACCTAGATAAGATGGAACTACAACCAATGCGAACAATATCAAGCAAGAAACACATACTAAAATCCAGAGAAGTCTAGAGCGAAGGTAAATGGCATACTACAATTGCCTCATATTGTAGATGTAGACCACAAGGTCTAGAAAGCTCCTACCATTGACTCAAGATCACTAGGCTTCAGAGCTCTGATACAAGTCCTCAATGACACACAAACAGCCCACCAAGCAGCTACCCAGTCCCCACTCCTTTTGTTGTGTACAAATGGTGTTTTTACATTAATTTATCTGGTGTGTGTGTGTGTGTGTGTGTGTGTGTGTGTGTGTGTGTGTGTGTGTGTGTGTTTGTGTGTGTGTGTGTAGGGGTCATAGTGGACATGGAGGTCAGAATAAACCTTGCAGGAGTCAGTCCTCTCTTTCTGCCCTGTGGACCTCAGAGACTGACAAGCTTAGCAGCAAGCTTCTTTAGCATACTCAAGCCATCTCCCCAGCCCAACAAGATTCTCGAAAGCAGTTGGAGAACTGAATTACTGTGTCTTCCTCTGGGTTGTATAAGAGTACACAGCAAAAGGCTTCCTGCAGCGTCCTCATGAGTTACACAGCCAGATGAAAACTCAGGACTAGTTTGAAAGCTGCTGAGGTACCAGACAATGTTCCATGGCAGAAAGAAACAGTCAATCTGCTCCAATGTGCCCAGGATGACCTGGAGCCACATGTACATGTCACAGCAGCTGGCCCTTGTCAATCTAAATGCCCTGCTGTCTACACATGTCCTAACACCTCTTTACTGAGCCCCAGCTGCAAACTGTAGGGACTTCCAGGAGCCACTTTCCTGCTGAGGCAGGCCAACTCCAAGCTCAGGCCAACCTTGAACCGTCTTAAATGCAAGAAATGGGGAGAGGGAAGAGGAACGGAGGGGAAGGGAAGGTAAAGGAGCAGGTAGGAGGGGGCCTTCTTTGTCTGGTTATGTGGCCTAGGCTGGCTTCCCACTTGATCCCCTGCTCAGCTGAATGAGCTCTCTGGAAGGGAGACAAGAAGACTTCACAGTAAGTAATAACACAGCACAAGAAAATGGAGACAGTATTGGCACTTAGAGTTTGCACAAAGCTTGTGTGCAGACTGAACCCACCCCTACTCCCGAGAAACAACCAAGGGCTACAGTCAGGCTGGTTTTGGTGTGTGTGGCTGGAAAGGTTCTGGGACGTAACTGGGTGGACTTGAGGGAAGGGATAAAGTCTGAGAGAGGAAGAGGTGAAGGGCAGGGTTTTCCAGAACATTTCAGGATCAGCAAGTGCACAAGACTGACTAAGGGGAAGTGACCAAGAGAGAGAAGATGCGAGGACAGGACAGTTAGCTTCAAGAACAGAGAACGGCTCCAGATGACAACAGAGCTGAGTTCATCTAAAGTGAATCAGCAGCCCGCAAGAAAACAAGACGGAGCTCCAGAAAGACACTGGTTCTTAGAGATGCAAAGCTGGAAGCGCCCATGGTGGGACTTTACCTTTGTCCCTGGGATAACACTCCTTTCTTATTTCTTAATCCTCCATGTTCACACTGCAGAAGACACGGGACCGTCTACTCACACTGCTGTAAAACCTCCATTTTGTTCACACCGTTTGGGTGCTTGTTTTTAAAAGGTTCGAGCTTCCCAGGTAGAAATCATGCCTCTCATTATTGTTACATGCCCTCAGAACCTAGGAGGGCACTCATTGTGAAAGTCACCCTACAAATATCACAGACGCAATTTAAGGGAATAGAAACTGACTACAGGAGAATCCCTGAGACATACATCACACAAGTACCTGCTTCAGTATTACTCATCTGTCACACTTGCCAGGCACTGTTTCCAGCACTTCCTGTACACTGACCTCCAGAGGCCTCAGAACAAGCTTATCAGCACAATCTTTACCAATTTTGCAGAAGATGAAGTATAGCAGTGTTAAGGAACTTGACAAGGTCGGAAAGCTGGTAAGGGCAAGATCTGCACCCATAGAGCGGGTGTCAGTTATCCACAAAGCCTTATGGACACACACCCCACCCCCGCTCAGCATTATATGATGAGGAGCCAGGGCAGCCATCACATACATTTGCAGAAAGTCTTACACAGTGCAAACCACAATTCACTCTTTTAAAATCACAGACGCGCACACAAAACCACAGTATTCTACCATGCTTCTAGATTATTTAGATTTGGGCTTTGCATGCTGTTTTCACTAGACAGTGCATCTGCTCTCTACATTAAACATAACAACCTCAGCTATTTTATACACAAAAAAGTCGGCTCCATCATCTGATCAAACAAACAGCAAGTGACTAATGCTGCCTAACTCCTTACTGGACACATTCATGTACAGGTAGCTAAGATAATACTGCCTGATTCAAATAACGTGACAGTTATACAAACAAGAGCGGTCAACACTCACTTTGCCAATGCAGAACATCCTGTGGTACATTTTGTAGAAACTTACAGACACACAACCTGGGCTCAGAGAATCTACCAGCAACAGAAATGACTGCTGGCCTAAGTGGAGACACTGAAATAACAATGAAGGACAACCACTAGTTCCATGTGACAATTACAACCATTGTCTAGAAAGTCTAGCAAGTGTTCCTGTAGAAAATACAATAAAAGACAAGATGTATCAAAATATGGGGTCTAGGACTATGGCACAGCAGTGGAGTGCTTAGCATGTGTGGAACCCTGACTCTACTCCCCAGCATGGAGAGCTAAAAAAAAGGATACTAAATTTGGTTCTTGTAAACAATATAAGACAGTTCACTATAAACTAACTGGTCAGAGGTCAGAGAGATGGCTCAGTGTGTCAGAGTACTTGCTGCTCTTGCAGAGGACCCACACTCAGTTCCCAGCACCCAAAGCAAACAGCTTACAACCACCTACAACTCTAATTCCAAAGGATCCATGGACTAGCCTCCAATCCACATAGACAGAGAGAGAGAGAGAGACAGAAACAGAGAGACAGAGAGACAGAGACAAATAAAATAAATCCAGAAAGAAAGGAAGGAGGGAGGGAGGGAGGGAGGGAGGGAGGGAGGGAGGGAGGGAGGGAGGGAGGGAGGGAAGGGAAGGGAAGGAAGGAAGGAAGGAAGGAAGGAAGGAAGGAAGGAAGGAAGGAAGGAAGGAAGGAAGGAAGAAAGAAAGAAAGAAAGAAAGAAAGAAAGAAAGAAAGAAAGAAAGAAAGAAGAAAGAAAGAAAAGAAAGAAAGAAAGAAAGAAAGAAAGAAAGAAAGAAAGAAAGAAAGAAAGAAAGAAAGAAAGAAAGAAAGAAAGAAAGAAAAAGAAAGAAAGAAAGAAAGAAAGAAAGAAAGAAAGAAAGAAAGAAAGACCGGTCTAAGACTATAAATACCCATGTTTGTCAAAAATAGTGGTCTAAGCAAAACAAATGCCATTCTTGAAAAAAGACATTTATAGTTAACAAATCTCTAGTTTAGGCACCATCTGAGGGGTTAAATAAACAAAATGTAATATAACCTTGCTAAGAGGACATAATTAGAACAGTGAATTTTATTACTTCTGTCTTCAACCAGGTTCTACTAATGCTACTGTTTATCCCGGCAAATGAGGAGCGGCCTGGGAACTGTCCCAGTTTCTCTGAGAGTTATCAACTGAAGCTAATGTTTCCTGAGAGAGGAGGCTGCTTGTCTGGTCCTTGAGCTGCCCAGCACCCTTGCCACTCCCTCAGAGGCGCAATGGGCAATGCCAACTCTGAGATGTCACCTGAGTATCCATGGTGCTCAGGCAAAATCAAAGCATGACCTTCCCTGCAAAGGTAAACTGAATGTCCCCTTGAAGTCTAACAGCCCAGCATGTAACGCGGAGGAGCTTGCTCTGGGGCTGCCCTGCTTTCTTCCTGTCTCATTTGTCTTCCGATACCCAAGTAAGTACAGGAAGGACCTGGGGCATCCACTCTTGTACTCACATGTGGGGCTCCCCCTTCTCCCCTAAAAGTACCTCAGAAACGACTGTCAAGACAATGGTGTGTTTGTTATCTGTTTATCAGTACTTATGGGGACACCAGGAAGCCCTGAGAAGCCTGGCTGAGGAACTCTGGTCCCTCGATTAACCTGTTGGGGAGAAAACTCAAACGCTAGGAGGCCCAGATGCCTCTGATGGAACTAAAACCAAAGAGTAACATTCTGCCCTATGACAGAGTTAATAAACAAACATCAAATTAGACCAGGCTAAATAATGGCATCAATTTGATTCTTCGAATTCAACAACCACCAACACCCACGCAGGTCTCATCATTAGTCCACCACCCAAGGGCTGGGATTATAGGTATGCCACACCTTGCCTAGTCCCACTTCAACTTCCTAAAGCAGGTATAAGTTTCTCAGCTCCTCCAGGTCAGCTAAGTAGTGAAGTGGCCATCCCCTCTTATAGCAGGACTGACAGGGTCCAAGTAGCCACACCAAAAGACCAGGCCTCAGCTCCGGTTCCTGGGCTGAGCTGGCCCTCCCAGGGATAACCACAGTCTATAGCCAGCCAATCAAAAGACGCCCCAGCGCCTCATGGTGACCAAAGACAGCTGCCCAATCTGAAGCTGCAAAGTCCCTGGCTCCCAACCAACTCCTGCTGATTCATTGCTGCTAGGTTCAAAGCCACCAAAGGTCCCATCCCCAACCCTGGAATTCCCCTAGCTGTGCTTAAAAGGAGTTCGCACGCTCCCCTCGTGGTCGTCACCATTTTGCCTGAACGGCTGACCTCCACACGCTGGAACGTTTTCTCAAGCAATAAACGTTCTTGCTGATTGCATATGTGAGTGGTGATCTTTGTGGGGTAATCCATGGACCCTAACAAGAGTGCATAAATAAGGCGTCTCTCTACCTGATGCCACATACGCACACCACATCTTCAGTCTTGTCCTGTACTTCCTACCACTGGCTTCATTAGAAGAGAAAACCAAATTACCAAAAGGTCACTCAGTTTCCAATAGCAATGCTGTTTTGGTAAGGGAGGCTTTAACCGCGCACCCCCCCCCACCCGCCCCAAAAAAGAGAAAAAGGTTTTCACCAAAGCACTAGATACAGATTGTGACCTAACACATCTTTAACCTGATCATCAGAAAGGGACCAAATTCTCAGAGTACTTCAAATCCTCACAAAATGCCATCTAAACACCTCTTACTGGACTGAGTGTCGACAATAAAGCATGTGGTAAATGTCAGTTCAGGTCATCAACAATGAACCCCAAATCATAAAGTTTCCAGAACGAAACACTATAGGATGCCTGCAGGCTGAGAGGGTATCAGAGGAAAACAGAACATACTCAGGACAAGGGAATAAGCTTCCCAAAACACAGAATTCGTAGCCAAGAATGAAAAAGGTACTCTATTAAAAACTGTGTCTTTAAATGACAGTGTTAAAGAGATAGACAGCCACACAGGCACACACATCCACTACACAAGGCACCACTGGAAGAGACGCATGTAAAACCTCAGTCTCAAGAGAAGAGAATGTATATCCATGGCATTTCAGGAACCCACAACTTCAGTCATGCAATGTCTGTTACTCCCTCTGCTGGCTTCCAAGAGCCTGTGTGAGGGGACAGGAGGACAGAAGAAGAGATGCTGGCCACTCTAAGGCTGGGAGCTGGAGGGCAAGGGCAGACAGCCTAGACTACATGAGAAGGCAGGAAATGACCAATAGAGTCTAGCACCGTCTGAGCTGTCTTTACAGAGTGCCAGTCAGTCTCCACTGAGAAGAAACTCGCTGAGGATGGCAGTTCTGATGTCCTATTTAGTGAGTTTCAAAGTAGCCTGTTCAACCCTAATGCTGATAGCAACATTTCTTATTCAAATTTACTCAATTCTACAAACCATGAAACTTAAGGTTGTTTGGATGAAAGATTCATTTTACTTTAAAAACTAGAGTCATAACACATCTTAGACATTCTGTCTTGTCTAAAAATAACTCTTCTACAATAATAGGCTAACACTGTAAGGATACAAAGTAATAGAAAATGTCAAAGTTGCCAATAATTATTAAAGCTGTTCAGTCAGAATTCCTTAGCTGTGATTTTACATAATTACACATTTGGTTCTGTCTAGACATGTTACTGAGTTGGATTCATAACACATACCACCCTACCTCACCAGTGCTGGCAGACCAGAATATAATACACGGCTGTCCAGTCTAGTATTTAGGACATGTGACTGACAGAGCTGTATTTTTAATATACAGATGTCAACAACTTACAACAAGATGGGGCTGTCCAACCCAGAGCCACAGACACACACACACACACACGCACAGACACACACACACACACACACACACACACACACACACACACACACACACACACGCTAGGGCAAGCACTATAGCTCCAGACTGCTGCCCTGCCCTGCACCTGTCACACCCACTGTTATGGATGAACCACTCGGTGTGTTTCCAGTCCTCACACTGCCTGCATCCTGGAGTCCCTGGGACTGCCCAAGGCTCGAGCTGCTGTTTCACAGATCAGCAGAAGTATCTAAACTGTCTCGGAGGACTGCTGGAAGCTGTTTAGATTGAACTGCCACTTAGAAAATGATACCACATGGAAAATAAAATAATTTCTTTCCCCTTAAGCAGTAAAAGGAGAAAAGAAACACATGACTTCGAAGTAACATCAACAGCAGTAAATGAAGTTGTGACCAGAGTAGCTAAGATGTCGAGCCAAGAGGTAATTCGACAGACAGGAAGGACTCGTGACAACCAAAAGTTACTTTAGAATAAAACTGGGGTGGCATCCAACTGTTCTACAGAAGAGGAGAGGCACCATTAACACTGCACAGGAGGGAGGTGGGGCGCAACAGGAAAAAACAATTGAACACAGTAGTTTCGGCATTCTAACGGCAAACAGATGTGAGTTCAAATTCTGCCTCAGTAACTTACAAGCTGTGTGAGCTGCAGAAACCATCTGCCCTATTATCAATCAACAGCCACATGAACCTCACTTAGAAAAGTCCAGGCACATGTTAAATGGTAATGGCCACTACGGCTATTACTGTCAGCATAAAATTTCTCAATAAGGGTTTGTAACTATCCAAATCCATAACACGCAAGAACCAAATGTAATAACAGCAATCATGTCAATTAGGAGTTCAACAACACTGGAAATCCAGAGAAAAGAAGTTTTAAACAAGCAGCTAGTTCTTCCCTTTTCCTATGCAAGTACTCTAAGGAATGAGAAAAAAGAACAGACAGAACTCCTTGGGATGAACCATCACTCACTTCATCAAATGCAGACACATAGGCAAATGCAGTCGAGGACCAAAGTGAACAACTTCCAGGTAAAGCTCCAGAGGCATCCAGAGCCCCCTACCTGGAAATCAACTTCCTTCAGTCTCACTGCAGCAACTGTATGGACAGGCCGCAATCATCTGAAAAGTACCTGTGCAGGATAAAAACAAGGACTGAGCATCGGGAGCTGAAGTCTGGTCTCACTGTCTACACAGTAACCAGACAGCTCTCTGTGGGTCTTGTCAAATATTAATGTGGGAACAAGGGTGATTCCTGCAGGAGCCTCCGGGACAGTGTGAAGGAGGCACCCATGGCATGCCCTGTCTCTCAGCACAGGATTCTGAACTTCACAGGAGAAATGCAGATAAAGGGGGCTAGCCATGTGGCACTGGGAAGAAGCACCGATGTGCTCTGTCCAGGGTCAACCATCAACACTGTGGTTTTAGGAAAGGCCATGCTGTTACTGATGGTAAGCTTCTCCCCAACTTCACTTTCAGGGCTGTGATCTTTGGGTGATCTGCATAGGATTCATTCATAAGAAGAAAAAAACCATTCCCCCAACCAGACAGGTTTCACACACCCCTCCCCCTCTCCTCCCCTCTTCCCCCTTCCTCCCTTCCCCTCCCCCTCCTCCTCTGGGATCCTCCTCAATCCCAGCTGGCCTGGGGCTCAAGAGACAGGCTAGGATGGCCTTGCACTTGATCTGCCTGCTTCTGCCTCCCAAGTGCTATGACTGAATGCCTCCAGCACCACGTTAAATGTCTTTTCTCTGATGCAGGGCAGCTCCATGTCCACCTTCTCCAGAGGACAGTTCTCAACAGTCTGAAGTCTTCTCTGTTACATGAGTCCTTGGTGAAGGGTTAATGACCTAAAAACCTCAGGTGGCTGGAGAAGTGCCTGCTAAGGAGACCCACATACCAAGGCCACTGGCATCTACCACTTCCAGACTGTAGGGGAACTGACCTCCAGGTAGAATCTTCCATCTCCAAAGTTCCCCCTTTTCCATCCTCTATAGTCCCCAAGACCCCCGGCCACATGTGTACAGCCTCACTTCAGGGGAGTGACTGCAGCTCCTCAGTTGTTCTCATTAAAGGACAATTCTGCTTCTGGAGATGCCTGTCGTCTTCCCTTTTATCTCCACATGGCTTCCATCAATCTCATCTAACATCCTGTGGTGCATTACACAGACCTGTGCTGTGTCATTTCCTCCTCTGAGCTGTATTAAGGTCCTCTTCGCACGCATCTGTGATGGCTTTAACACCTAAGGCACTGTGTCTGACTCGCCAAAGATGGCCCTCTAGGAGCTACATGATTCCAGACACTACTTACTGCATGCCTGCTGCAGGGTAAATGATCTAAGAAAGCACACAGGATGGCCCCTTGTCACCAGAACTGTAGCCTTGAGACCAACTAACTGGTCAACATATCCCAGACTGAAAGGGGAAAATGGTGACTTCAGCTCCACGGGTGGAATTCTGTTTCAGGCTCCATTACTCTTCCTAAAAGTGAAGTCCTTTCCCTTGTTCACAGAGAAACCCTGAGCCAGTTTGCTGTGGGGCTGGCCCGCCCACCCTCACTGCACTCCAGGGAAGGGATCTCAGCTTTCCACTCCATCCTTCCACACAGTCTTGTTCTGTGTGCGACTGAGACTAGCATCAGAACTCGGTAGCTCAGTGTCCCTCTGACTTCGGCCACTGGAAGGACTCGGCTGCTCTGCACCAACCAGCACTGTCTGACTCCAGAAAACATCCCAATGAACTTCTGCCTCAGGCCTTAGTCTGACCCCAATCCACACACCTGAGGGAAGCAGCTGTCTTCACATGGCCTTTCTCTAACAATTACATTTTAAATACAGGCTATCAGGAAGAGCCTTGGATAGCTCAATGGAAACAGAACTTCCCAAAGCAAAAACACCTTCAATTTCCCCAAATCAAGTCTTTCAACCCATTTTAGAAGTGAAAGGCCAACTTTGAAAAGCCATGCTGTACTTTTTCTATGGATCTGAGGGCATTTGAAACACGGTTCCAGGGTTACAGCAAGACAGTGCTCAAGCACAGAACTAGCCCCAGAGGTTCATGGCTAAGCTGTGATGAGGATGCCTGCAGGAGAGAGGCAGGAGTCCCAAGTTAACCAGCTGCCTTGATGAGCCAGGTAATAATCACAGAGGGTAGCTAGGATCCAACCCCAAACCCCAGGAGAAGACGGAATTCAACACAGTCCACACCCAGCCTGCGCTTCAACCAGCAACAGAGCCACTTCCTTCAATGAGCTCACTGGGTAACAATGAGCAATGTACAAACATAAATTATAACCAGATCTGTGCTATAATCATTATAATCACTGTGAACTGGAGTTCCCACAAAAAGCCACACCTATGGTAAAGACTCTACAAGGCTGAGTTGTCTGAACTGACTTACAGAGTTGGAATGTTGCAGATTCAAAGTCAAATTATCTTGGTCTATTTGTGGTGCTCTTAACCATTCACTCTTTGTCTTACAAAATATCCTTGTGACTATCACATAAGACTTTTGGAAGGTACTAACAGACTACTAGCTTCTATAAACCAAAAGCTGAGTATGCCATTAAGTAGTATGTGAGGCCTGTAATAAAACTATCCCTGCTTGCTGGGACGTACTCACCTGATGTTCCTACCCATGCATTTGAAAAAGTGCCTGGACTTAGGACTCACTTTCGTCTTCTGGCTACATGAACTCTATGGCACTGTTTCCACATTGGAACATGTTATTCGGGGTGACCTGAATCCACATCCTGAGCCACTAACACTCAGTGTAAGATAATCTCTCTGCCGGGTGGTGGTGGCACACGCCTTTGATCCCAGCACTCGGGAGGCAGAGGCAGGCGGATCTCTGTGAGTTCGAGGCCAGCCTGGGCTACAGAGTAAGTTCCAGGAAAGGCTCCAAAGCTACACAGAGAAACCCTGTCTCAAACCCCCCCCCAAAAAAAAGGAGGGGGGATAAGCTCTCCCTTCCTGCGTTTGAGATGAGAACTGTATTCTCCATAGACATCAGGTGTCAGCGGCTAGAAGCTTAGTATGTTCTAGAATTTTACGTAAGGATTTCTTGTAGGAGTCTCAATTATCCTTTGATACACTACAAACCTCAAGGAAATTATCTTCCTCTCTAAGAGAACGGCACCAAGTCCACAGGACCAGGCAAAGGTTGACACATACTGAGATCTTAAAAGACTGAGTGGCCCATGGCAACAGAGTGATAAAAACCGACCATTATTACCTGTGTGACAATAAGAACACCAAAGGTACAAGGGGAGGGAAGGCATTAGATAATAGAGTCCTCAGTCACTTCATCCCTAAGCATCCCACCTGCTCACCACCTCCCTCAAAGGGATTCTGCATGCCACAACAAAGCACCTTAGCTGTACAATACTGTGTCACTAGACAGACGGACACCACAAACCAGGGGAAAATGTGGACTTGCAATAATGAGCCCTAAGTCCAGTAACTATGGGATGAAGACAATGAATACTCTGCATGACACACCAACAAAGAAACCAACAACGGGCATGCGCCCTTCAGGCCCCACAGCTGCTAGGTAAGAGTGAAATCACATACAACCATTAGACAGTGACACCAGACACCACAGCTGGGCTGCCATGCTAGCAGAAGTCATCAGAAGCTTGAGCAAAGCACTTGCCACCATTTGTAAATGAGCCCAAGCCCAGGTGAACACTCGTCTCCCCAGGGGAGTCTGGAGCCAAAGCACAGCAAATACAACAGGACACACAGAGTCAGAACATTTAAATAAAGTGACTTCTAAGCATTCTTTCCTATGGTAGCCTTTTACTGCAACACCAACACAGAGGTTAACAGAAGGCATCCTTTCCATGCAGGCCTTTATAATCCCAAGCTTCTGGTTAGTGCTGGTAAGATCACAGACCACCAATGACTGTCCTGTAAGATTTTCTGAACTGAAGCCTTCCCTCTTTTTCTGCAGAGTCCACTTAATTCACTAAGTGTCAGTGTACTCTTAGAGACGTTTTTCAAAGGAATAGGCGGAAAAGGCAATAGTTTTACCCCAGTAAATCAAGAGGAAATGTGAAGAAGCAAAAGTCATCCCAGTGGTCTGACCCAGTAACTGTTATTTGAGGTATTATCCTAAGAAAATAATCAAGCATTTCTATTAAATGCACATGCAAAATAAATACATCAAAGCTCTATCTATGACATATCAGACATATTAGTCGAAGGCAAGATGTAGTATTACAAAGTAATTTGAAATGGCATTCCAAAACTATTTAAATGGATGAAAAATATTAAAAAATGCAACTAATCATTAAAAGTAGAAATACCATGAGATTCAAAGTTTGCTATTAGAAAACACAAACATGCACAGAAAAGCACAAAGTAAGAGAATATTACTACTAGAAACAACAGGGAGAGCAGTATCTCTTTGTCCCCTCCTCCGAGTTAGTTAAAACCAGCTTATAGGACTGGAGAGAAGACTCAGTGGGTAAGAGCACTGGCTGCTCTTTCCAGAGGACCTGGGTTCCACATGGCAGCTCACAATTACTTCAGTTCCAGGAGATCCAATGCCCCCTTTTGGCCTCTCGGACACCAGGCATGCCTAACACACAGACATACATGCAGGCAAAACACCCCTACACATAAAAAAATAAAATGAAAACTAACTTCTGTTACTTATCTTGCTGCCCACAAGAACAAATCCCTTTAAAACAAACAGGCCCAGGAAAGCAGCTCCTCTCAGCTGGTGAGTCTGCTGCAGTCTGTAAAAACATGCATTGCTTATTTTGTCATATGCAATGACTACAGTAACAGGGAAAGGCATTTTCCAGCAACATTTCAAAGAAGAAAAATCTTACCAATTATAATTAAAAAAAAACAAAAAACTGTTGGAGCTCTTTATACCCTGAGTGTAAAAATCAGTGTTTTGTGATTAACTAAGAGATGTCTAACAGTAGGACACCATACTGATAGCACACAGACCCTTTCATCGTTAACCTCAGAGGAGATGCTTCAATGGGTAAAGTGCTTCAGTGTGTGCAAGAGGACCTGAGTTGGGATGCCCAGGACTGTGGTGGTATTGTTCTCCAAAATATTGTGCACCCTAATAAACTTATCTGGGGTCAGAGAATGAAACAGCCACTAGATACTGAGGCTAGAAAATGGTGGCCCTCACACCTTTAATCCTAGCATTCCAGAGGCAGAAATCCCTCTGGATCTCTGTGAGTTCAAGGCCACATTGGAAACCAGCCAGGCATGGTGACACACGCCTTTAATCCCAAGAAGTGAGCCTTTAATCCCAGGGAGTGATGGCAGAAAACAAAGATATATAAGGCGTGAAGACCAGAAACTAGAAGCTTTTGACTGGTTAAGCATTCAAGCTTTCAAGCAGCAGTTCAGCTGAGAGCCATTGGGATGAGGACACAGAAGATTCCAGTCTGAGGAAACAAGATCAGCTGAGGAACTGGAGAGGCGAGGAAGCTGGGGAGTAATGGCAGAAAACAGAAAGATATATAAGGTGTGAGGACCAGAAACTAGAAGCTTTTAGCTGGTTAAGCTTTCGGGCTTTCGAGCAGCAGTTCAGCTGAGAGCCATTGGGATGAGGACACAGAATCTTCCATCTGAGGAAACAGGATCAGCTGTTCTGCTTCTCTGATCTTCCAGCATTCACCCCAATAACTGGCCTCAGGTTTGATTTTATTAATAAGACCTTTTAAGATTCCTGCTACACAGGACCAACATAAAAAGCTGGGCATGGTGGCACACACTAGTAACCCTGCTACCAGAGTGGGAGACATTGGGTTTCAAAGAATTCACTGGCCTGCCTGTCAAGCTGAACAGGAAGCAGCTGGTTAAGGTAAGACCCCATCTCAAAGAAGTAAGGTGGAGGACAGTGACAAGGAAAGACACTACCTACATCACCCTGCAGCCCCTAGACACCGGGAAGCACAACACAGTGAGGGTGGGGGTATGTTTGCGGTGTAACCAATCTGAGAGAGCAGATCCAGTCTCTCCCAAATCACATCTGAGAACACTGAAATTCTGCAAGGCTAAAGCAGGATTACTTAGTTTCAAAATAAAATCCCCAAGGAAGAAAGAGGATTGAGTTTCACTCTGAGTAATCACTTTATCTGAAGACAGAGTCACTGAGCTCGCCTGGGTCTCTAAAGGGGAGTGTTCCTTGTAATCCTACACTAACCCAGGCCTCAGGCATCTGACAATCTCTGCACAAGGGTAACAGAACAGTGCTTCTTCTACCGGCTGACGATGAAGTTAAAGGTAGCTAACTGGTTTCCAGTTTACTCAATAAATAGAAGAGGGTCAGCCATGTCCCTCAGTGCAGTCCAGGCAGTGGCAGGGGTCCCCTCCAGAGCCTGGCTTGCCAGCGTCCCATGTCAATACTATTCCCCAAAACCAAAGCAAGGAAGAGGACAGTCTTGTTCTCACAGCCACATTAAGAGCACAAACTATTTGCAAAAAATAAATGTCATCCAACCTCCCAAGATGAGGGGGAAAAGCAAAGAAAATATGACCTGGGAACCATGACTGGGAGCCAGTCCCAGGCACTGGGAACTCCGAGGATAGCCATCTCCTGTCTCAGGACCAACCAGAAGACAAGACACTTTGTGCTTCTTTCTGCTAAGGCCGCTCTGATTTCAAAATGCCCCACAGTCCAAGGAAAGGACTGAATGTCACACCGCCTTTCTCTGGATGAATGTTAATTTGATGAGCATTATCTTATCCTGGCCCCCACTGAAGTAAATCAATTTGTCTTTGTGTCCACAGAGAGCTGAGAAGGGCAGTACTTCCACTCTATATAAAGACCCTGGGTCCCTTACAGGTGCCAATGGGTATCACTTTCAGGAACATGAACCACCAACCAATGCACTAGAGACAGAAACTAGAGCCCAAGGTTCGGAGAGCCTGAACGTGAGTGGTTCTGACCCCACCGCGTCCACCCCTAACAAGCATCTTTACTCTGTTCTGATGGCTCTAAGAGAACGGAGTGGCCAGAACTGGTAACTACAGTCTGCATTTCATGTGCGCTCTTATGACCCAAAGTGAACATGTGTAACTCTAGCCCTGCTCTCTCCTGCAGGAGCCAGGGCATCCACAAACCCATGTTCTAGAACAGGAGGATGGAACCAGGAGGATGGAACATGGCATTCTGCTGTCATCTCTATTGACTTACATTTCTCCTCAGAAAAGGGCTGCTGTAATTATGGCCACATATACATTTTCTTTTAAATTTTCAAGTTCCATTGGGTCTCCAAAGTCTACACTCTACAAAGAAGAAGTTATTCTGCCCAACAAGGCTACAGGGTACTCAGGGTACTAAGGGAGGGCTCCCACAAGCAGATTCCTGTTCCCCAAGTGTCTTACTATGACACTTGTCTCAATAAATATGGGTAATGTCCTCCACTTCAGCTTGACAAATGGATTCCAAGTGAAAGCGATTTCAGTGTATATTCACCCATAAAGAGGACTGCAAAGAACTATAGCCAACCATGAAAAGATGAAATTTAGAAGACATTTAGTTCACAGACCTCAAGATTTTATAGTTAGTCTAAGAAAATACTTCCTTATAAAAATACAAAACGACCACAAAAGGCTACAAGGAAAGAACACCAAGGTCTTGTCTGTATGTTATCAGCCACCTCCTTCAGACTGGACATCAGACTATCACTCACAAAAGTGGAACTGGAAACAAGAAGGCTCACCAGGCAAAGACACTTGCCACCAAGTGTACCAGCCTGAGTGTGATCCCTGGAACCCACATGGTGAGAAAGGCAAACCAACTCCTGGAAGTTCACAGGCCCATGGCACGCCACACACACACACACACACACACACGCACGCACACACGCACACGCACGCACGCACGCACACATGCACGCGCACAGTGAGTGAATGAATGAATAAATGAATGAATAAATAAATATGAATACACAAAAGGAATAGAAGGTTTGGGGTAATGATGTTTAATTTTTAAAATAGTGAAATAAAACAGTAAAATGCTCTATTTTTGAGAGACAGAATGACACTGGAGTATCTTAATAGTCTAAAAATCAAATGTGGGGAGTTTAATTCAAGAACTCTAGGCACAACATGTTTGTTCACATACTACTAAGACTTGGCCCCAACTTAAGCAGCACCCAGAGCTTCCAGCTCTTGCAGTAGCCACCAGGGAGCACTTTGCTCCACTGCCCTGGTTTCAAAGCACACGAGAATCACAGAAGCCCAGGTTCTACACGGGCCAGAAAACCGTTAGGGACCATTTTCTTTAAATGCTCCCATTTGTCAAGGAAAAAAAACTTAATATTTATATAAAATGTACCCACTTAATTAAAATTCTTTACTAAATGTTAACAAAATAATACTTTCTCATAATTAATTACTGGAATTAAAAAAATCCCAAGCCGCTAGGGAAGAAATCTCATTGCTATTCCTTGCTTTGGCAAACCTCCTTGGATTTCCATCTATCCTCTGGGCTTTGAGTCAAGTAACTGAAATCTTGGCTAAGACGGAGGTATGTTAATTTGGGATCCTGACCCTTTTGAAAGCAAAGAGAAGAGAATGTTATACTACGTGCTCTGCATTTCTCAAGTCAGTCCATGACATGCGATGGTTTTCAGTTTCTTCCATTCTACTTGGTTGTTTGGTCTAACAGGAACCCAGGAGTACTGACATTTGAAACAAGCTATCCGACGAAGGCATTTAAAATCTTCACGATGACTAAATTCCCAGAGGCAGCTTAGCCAGCTTTTCCATCCACTACAACAGCTACTCCTAGGAGACAATAGGAGCCATCGCCCCCCGAGACCTGGCCATCATGCATCCATCTAGAAAGCGCTTCCTTGGTACTCACTGTGTCCCAGGCCCCAGAGACTCAGCAGACAGTGATGAACAAGATGACGAGAATCTGGAGAGTCTGGTGGCAGCAGTCAGCCTTAGGTCTGTACCCTTCTACCGCCCCACTCCCAGGCTCAACTAGACAACATGGTTCAAAACCAGTGCTAACTAGCTGTCAATAAACATTCTCCTCACTTAGGTGCTAATGGATTTTTTTTTTTTATTTCCTTGGTAAAGTAGCATAAATCCTGTCTAAACAGCAAGCAAAAGGCTGTATTTTTATAAATACCTTACATGGCTAAAGGTTTGACCAGGACCCTTAGGAATTTTCTGGGCAATAATACAGGACAGAGGTCAGTTACCAGGAAGTGTGGCCAGAGTTGGCTCTTTTCTGGAACCAAGGCGGCCACATAGGGTCCCACCTAAATGGTCTGGCCAGTCATGTGTCTCATGAGGAAGACTCCCTTTGTGGACTTCAGATCTCCAACAGACTCACAAGTAACCACTACACAGGACTGTATATGCAAATCAGGATTCCAACAGATTCCCAACAACCCTGTGTTTCTAGTTGTCCTCAGTCGTTACCATGCTGACAAGATTACAGTCAGAATTATATAACCAGAAGTTTTGCCCATAAAACAAACAGGTACACTGATGTTTCCTAGAGGGTAAACCTAATTTATTTATTTTTTATGCTGAATCTTAACTTTCTTTTGGTTTCTCCGTGTAGTCCTGGGCTGTCCTGGAACTCACTCTGTAAACTAGGCTGGCTACAACTCAAGAGATCCACTTGCCTCTGACTCCTGAATGCTGGGATTAAAGATTTATACCACCACTGCCCGGTGGAAACATTAATTTACTATTACATTTCCTTTTCTTTTTATTTTTCCCTCACTATGTAGATCAAGTTGGCCTTGAACTCACAGAGATTCTCCTGCATCTGCCTCCCAATCACTGTAATTAAAGTCTGCACAACTACACCTAGCATGAATCTTAACTTTCTTTGTCCATATCTTTTAAAGATTTTAAAACAAAAGACATTAGAGCCAAAACCAGCCAGAGTTTCTCAACACCTACAGAAAGTGGATCCAAATTCTTCCGCAAGGTTCAATTCTGCCTCACTTCTCACCTATTCCTTTCTGTGCCCTTCACACGCCATCTCTGCAGACACACTGAGCTGAACACTCCACATGGCAGTCCTGTCCTTCCTCACATAGCCTCTAGTCACAAAGTGCCCCCAAACACTGTTCTATAATCCCAAAGTTCATTTCTCCTACTGTGTCTAATTCAAGGGCCTTCCCTCTAGGCATTTCCTACTGTCTCTGCAGAGTTCCCACAGGGTGGGCACTACATACAGAAAGAACATGAGCTTTTGAGCCCAACATCATACATATCTCTATTCTATCACAATAGTTAGGCCTGAACAATGCAAAGCAATATAATTAACCATAGAAGACCTGGGGCTCTGGGTGAATGAATGCCATGAGCTCTAATCTCAATTTTAACTAAAGCCTGACCTTTCTTGGGTGAGTTGGGCAGAGCAGAAACACTGGGAACCTCAGCTTTCTCCTCACTGACCTGTGAAGAGCTGCATCTATTTCACAGCAAAAGAACGAACAGAGGGTAAACAAATTCCCGGAAAGTAACAAAAAAGCCACACCTCTGTTACGCACACTACCAATCGATCAAATGACTGCGAAGAGCTAGGGATCAAAATTATCCTGGGCTCTTAGTCCACTGGACAGTCACCTCCTGACTACCCCAGTGTTCGACCTAACATTCTTGTGACTATTAGGTAAACCCTTTTGGAATGTAATAACAGACCCCTAGCTTCCATCAACCCAAAGCCTAAGAATGTCATCCAATAGAATCTGGGACTGGCCAGGCTGCTGTTTCCACCCACATAAATGAAAAGAGCCTACATGAAACTCTTACTACATCAGAACACGGTGTTTGGGGTGACCTAAATCTGTATCCCCAGGCCACAGTCACTCATATTTGGCTCCAGAACAAACTCCGTCTTACTCCCTTTCAGGTGAGGCTTGTACTTTTACACTGAAGAAGCAGTTAGTGCATGCCATTCAGGGCTGACTCCCTCACCCCAGCCTCCCACTTCCAGCTCTCCTCTCTGATACAAGTCTCAGGGCTCAGTGAGGTGAGCCCCTATGGTTAGCCCCTCCCCTGAGGTTACCTGCACAGTCCGGGCAGACATTCTGCAAGACTCCCTGACAAATAAAAGCCAGAGAAGTTAGAGTTCTGAGGCTAAAAACAAAGGACTTGTAAAGTGTTGCTTACTCTAGAAGATTCCATTCAAATAACAATGACTAACTAATCTGCAAATGCCTACGAATGGAGAGACTACCACCTTCTTCCTTGGGAAGGTCACTCAGTGACCACCACCTCACCAATGCAGCTCTCACCATTCACCACACATTTTTCCTTTCATGTTTTCATGCTCTCACACTGGCTACAAGAGCAGAGTTGAGAACCACTGCTCTAAAGGGACAGGTCCTGTGTGCTCTAAGGGGACAGGTCCTTTCTGTCCAACCCTCCCTCAGCTCCCCTCCCAGGTAACGGGAATCATCCAGATCACAAGGTAACTCAGAATCCTGTGGTCCTTCTGCTAACTGGCTGTCACCTCTAAGGCCCCACAGTTAAGTCTGAACAGAGCTAGACAGATGCCCATAGCTGAGCCTGGAATTCAACGTCAGCTCAAAAAAGGATTTTACCTTAAAAAAAAAAAAAGTTGTTTTGTTTTTTTTTCATTAGCGATAAACACAAAAATCAGAAATGACAGAACAGAACAGTGGACTGAAACTGGAAATGTAGAGGGCTCCCATCAAGCTCCGGAATGCCCAGGAGTCATTCATTTTCTCTCCTGAAGCCAAACACTTTTTTTAGGAAAATCAGTGTTTCACATTCATTTCTCATGATTTGTCATAAAAATAACCTAGCTTACATCAAGGTAGTGTATGAAATTACTCATCAGATTAATCCAATGAAAAAAAGGTGACAAATCCCCCCCCCCCCCCCCCCCCCCCCCCCCCGCAAGGGTTTCTCTGTGTCCTCGACTTGCTCTATAGATCAGGCTGGCCTCAAACTCAAGAGATCTGCCTCTGCTTCCCTAGCGCTGGGATTAAAGGTGTGCACCACCACACTCAATTCTCTATAAAATATATTTTAATTTCATTGCCCAATATGAGTATCAACTTATTAAAATGTCCATTTTCCACCTTGACATTTCAGAAATCCAGAATGAGAAAGGAATACCCTACCTGTCTTTGTGTGGGTGGTGGTGAAGGGAGAAAGGTCATGACCCTGGATTAACCACTGGGTACTCCCTCACCTGTCTGTGGCACATTCCTGGACAGCGTAGAGACAGGCTATGTGACTTCAGCAAAGCTTCAGAAGCCAACTACTAACACAATCAGGGCACATCAACCCTCTGAACCCCCTCCTCCTGGAAGTCTTCTGGTGAGGACCACCCAACTCTCAAGACTCCAAGGACTCCAGGAAAAGCTGCCCCCACTCAAATCCAAGAACAGCAGGTAGGGAAGCCAGAGGCGGAAGACAAATAAAACCTGCTCCCTGAAGATTTCTGGGTCAGTTCCAAGAACTTCCCTTCTCCCTCTGCCAGCAGCACCCATCAATTCCCATAGCAACCAGCCCACAGCTTTCCAACGTGCCCAAGAGGGAGGTGCATGAGCTGCAGCAGCAGCACAGAGGAGAAAGGCTGGAAACCAGGGCAGTAACCTCGGCGACAAACGAGGTGCTCGCAAGGTCCAACAGCGGCTCCCTGTCTCCCACTTCCCACACTACCAGACTGCGCTGACCTCTGACCCTTCAGCCACGTGCTGAGACAAAAAGGGGACTCTGTCTTCCAGCATGGTTTTAGATCAAGTCTGTGTGGTACGAAAGCAATGCTGTCTCCCCGAGCACATGGTGAGTGGGTGTGCTCAAAGAGGAAGCCTCCAGAACCCACACTGAGATGGTGGCGACCTGGAGTTACAACCTGAGAACGGCAGGGAGGTGAGGAAAGCTGCTTGCTGAGGCGGCTGGCGGCTGGCGGCGTCTTGTGAGGAAAGGCCTCCAGAACAGGATGAGAAGAACTGCAGGGGACCAGAGTCCTTCTGCCCCCAGTACCTCCTCGAGAACACGACAATCAGGAGCACGCTCATTATGGTGACTTTCAGTGAGAGCAGAGACAGTTATCAGAACCAGGGGATACACGAGTGATAATTTAAGCGCCGTGGGGCTGGGGATATATGTTCAGTGATTTAGCGCTTACTTCCTATGCAAGATTCCAGATTCCATCCTCAACACGACAAAAACAAACAAAAGAATAAAGGGGGGTTGAGAGGAAAAAGAGTAACTAATGTTTAACGAATCCAATGTTTATCTGAAAAGTTTCAAACATGGACTATAAAACAATCTGCAAAGCTTCATCCCTTCTTACAGAATGTGAACACTAACAGGCAAGGAGACAATAGCACAGTGGGAGACGGCGCAATGGTGGGTGGCATCTGTCACTGCCCACAGGGTCTATGCAAGACTACAGGAGACTCAGTGGCCCAACCAGAGTTCCAGTCCATGCTCCTGCACACTTTACAGTGCAATCACTATATCCCCAAGTGATTTTCCACTTAGGACCCCAGGGCACTGCAGTGGGGAATGGCCAACTTTCACCTAAGGCACACCTAAAGATGATTACCCAATGCATGATCATAAAGACCCTAAAAAGCCGGGCAGTAGTGGCGCATGCTTTTAATCCCAGCACTCGGGAGGCAGAGGCAGGCGGATCTCTGTGAGTTCCAGGCCAGCCTGGGCTACAGACTGAGTTCCAGGACAGGTAGGGCTACACAAAGAAATCCAATCCTGTCTCAAAAAAACAAACAAAAAGACCCTGAAAGATGATTTCACATTACCCACAGAACAGGGAAATGGATTGAAAGATGTGAAGACAGGAAGGCTTGCCACGACAGGAAGTCTGCTTCAGAGTAACTACCGCTATGAGATCAGTAACTCTTCCGAAACTTTAAAAAACTAAATAAATAACACAAAGAAGATGAAGTATCTCATGCATAAGAAACAGCTGTCCAGGAGATCAAAGCTACTAAAAGAAATCTAAATTCCCAAGTAAATTTGCCATAATTCCAATAAGACTAAGAGGATATTCTTAGAGAATACTCAAAAGCTAAGTCTACAGCTCCTGTGGGAAAATACCGGAGAATAATTGGGCTAACTATGGAAAAGAAGATTAATGAGAGGCTAGCCTTAACATCTGCCAGATAGTGAAAGAGGGGTGAGCCCACAA
Organism: Peromyscus californicus insignis; assembly: GCF_007827085.1. Taxonomy (NCBI): domain Eukaryota; kingdom Metazoa; phylum Chordata; class Mammalia; order Rodentia; family Cricetidae; genus Peromyscus; species Peromyscus californicus. The sequence continues at coordinate 73,193,536 of NW_026294447.1, forward strand.
TAATTAAAACAGTGTGAAACTGGTTCCTGAACAGGCCATCAAATCAATGGATACACCAAAACTTCTGAAACACTTAAGGGAATTCCATGTAGAATAAAATGTGACACATATAACCAGTGTAGAAAGAGAGAAATGTCTCAACAACAGCGATGGCATAGCCGGATAATCAGAGGAAAGAACCAAGAGATGGTCACTCAGCCCAACAAAACAGTCACAAGAATGCTTACAATCAACAGAAACATCCATCTTCAAAGAAAGCAAGAGGCATTTTTCATAATCTTAGAGAGCCCACATTTCTTCTAATAGGACATAAAAACCTAGTAACAAGGAAGTTAATGAACTTGAAAAAATGTTCAGATGGCAAAAGTTACCCTAAATGGCAAAATATAAACCCAGGGGAAGTTGTTTTTTATTTAAGAGCCCATCTGGACAGAAGAACAGGCGGAGGACAAGAGTCAATCCACACACTGGGAAGTCACTGCTAAGCACTTGAAAGTCTGTTCGTGTGCGGCCTGAGAAACGGACAGGAAAACGGCGGTGAGCTCCACTTTACACCTGGGAAGCGGACAAAGGTGGCTAAGCTAAGCCAAGCTGGGCATGGCAGAGCGCACCTGTAATTCTAGGCAGGAGGACTAGGAATTTAGAGTCTGCGTCATCCTCAGCTGCATATCATGTTCAAGACTGAGATATGTTTTAAAGAATAGGCCGGGCGGTGGTGGAGCACGCCTTTAATCCCAGCACTCGGGAGGCAGAGCCAGGCGGATCTCTGTGAGTTCGAGGCCAGCCTGGTCTACAGAGTGAGATCCAGGAAAGGCGCAAAGCTACACAGAGAAACCCTGTCTCGAAAAACCAAAAAAAAAAAAAAAGAATAAACACTGTGTATTTAAATTAAAACGGGTAAGATTGCGTACCTCTTTAGACTACCCGGGAAGCTAAGGTGGGATAGTGAGGTAAGCCTGGTAACACAGTGAAACTTCATTCACTGAAACAAAGTGAAATGCAAGGTAAATAGTGTACTACTGTCCAGAGGGAAGAAAGATGGATATACTGCTGAGAAGACACATTTGTGTAATTTGTTTGGAGGAAGTGCTAATACTTGAAACAGGCTCTAACAATAATAGTCTTTAAACCAGAAATCCCACTAGATAAATTGTATACTTGCAAGTCAAGGTTAGCCACTGTGTATTTTCAATTGCTGTAACAAAATGCCTGAGAGCGGGTAACGTACTAAGAATGAAGTTTTGACATTGCAAGTCCTAGACTAGGTGGCCCATCCGTTTGACCTCTGGTAAGGGCCTTCTGGCCACTTCACAACATAGTAGCTAGTGTGAGGGCACCATGGTGGGAACATATTAAAGAGAAAAATAAAGTGAGATTCAGGGACCAGTTTCACATACGTAGTTACTGGTGCTTGTGAGAACTCCCTCAGAAGACACACTCTAATCCCTTCTGAGGGTAGTTCTGTGGTGACATAATTACCTCACGACACCCCACCTCTTACATGTTTCAGCACCTCAGTATGCCACACTGGGAGCCAAGCATCTAGCACATCCCCCCTTCCTTTTTTTTTTAACGGGGAGGGGGGGAGCCCTCAAAACTCATCCAAATCCTCGCAGCTGCTGTAGCACTGTTAATGCCTAAAGCCTGTCACTGAGACACTGAATGATAAGGAAACCTTCAGCTAGAACGGAAGCAGTATGCTGTGCTTCCATTTACATAAGAGCTACAATTTCATACATAAATATAAATGCCATGTGGTAGCTGAGTAAATCTTGGAAAAAAAGAATGTTATCAGAAAAACGACTAAAATCCCAGGCGCATCTATATAGTGCTCCTTCACCACATAGCCAGGCCTCATAGCCTCTAAATACCACTAATGAGAAAGCCCGAAAGTCTATGTGTTGTATTTTGTCAATTTTCAAATCCTCACCTCACTGCACCTGCCTCATCTTTTAGATTGCAAATGCTTCAGGAAAAGGGCTATGCCAAGCTCAGCTCTGGATGCAGAGAGAAAGCTGTCTGTGCGAGAGTTCAACAAATGAAAGCCAAGTAGAGAGTGGGCAACGTGCTGACATTCAAGTCAAACATTTATGCTGTCAATTAAAATGTTTATGCATAGTTATTCGTCTATCGTGATAAAACACCATGACCAGGGCGACTTTAGAAGGGCTTATTTGAGGCTGACAGTTCCAGGGGGTAGGAGTCCACCACCATCACAGCAGGGAAGCTGGGTGGCAGGGAGGCCCGGCAATGAGAGCTGGGAGCTAAGAGCTGAGGGCTCACATCTTAACCACAAACAGGAAGCAGAGAAACAAGCTCCAACTGGCTGGAGTCCTTAAACTCCCAAAGCTCATGCCCAGTTGTGGAGGCACAGAGGTCCTTGTGCTCACAGGAAAGCACTAGGGGAACCAGGAATGTTAAACACACAGGGCTCTCTCTTCAAAGGGAAAGATGTATAACCTGTTCTCTGCCCAGAGCCTGGGAGAGGACATGGTTAACAGCGTGGTGACCTTTGCACTGTGAGACCACTGGATCCTCCCCCAGACCCTTATTGTGAGCTTATCAATCTATAGTATCTATCTTAAAGGAAGGTGTCAACCTCAATCTATACACCCCAACTTTTTTTTAAATTTAGTTATTATATATACAGTGTTCTGTCCGCATGCATGCATGTCTGCATGCCAGAAGAGGGAACCAGATTTCATTACAGATGGCTATAAGCCACCATATGGTTGCTGGGAATTGAACTCAGGACCTCTGGAAGAGCAGTCAATGTTCTTAACCTCTGAGCCATCTCTCCAGCCCCTATACACCCTATTTTTATGGAAGATGTCACATGTACTTTACAAAGAGTTTCAATGTAGTCATGTCTTAAGCTTTATTGTGCATATGGGATAAAGATAGAAATTTTTCACCAAAATTGTGCTGTGCTTAAATATGCCTAAAATAAACCACCTGGAGTCAGACTCTCAGTTTGAACTAACATAGGCTACTGAGTCATGTTGAACCAAACTCCCTTCTTGCCTCCCATGGATCATTACTCTGCTGGCCATGGTGGTCTAAGAGACCCCCCATACCCAGTGACCTACTTCCTCCAGCAAGGCCACATCTCCTAAGTGTCCCGCAAACAGTGCCACTAACTGAGGACTGGGTATTCAAATGCCAGAGCCTGTGGGGTCATCTATCATTCAAGCCCACATCCTAAATTCAGCTGTTAGCTCATGTTTAGGGTCGGAAGCAGTGTATTCTCTTCTTGCACACTCACTGCCACTTGGTACATTTAATTTGTCACACTGCAAAGCATGACCAAAAAAAGGAGATGCAAGAAAGCTGATCCACATGCAAAGACAGGAGACTCATCAGAGGATGGTTTTCTACTAACTTATTTAACATAATCCTTAGTGCTAACTATTAGCTTACAAGGTGATGAATGAGAAGTAGACAGGAATGTCTAAGTAAGAATTAATGTGCTAAAAGCAGAATGCAAATATAATAATCTGCTGACTCAAACTTTTCCTTCTAATACACACAAACATTGGGCAGCTAGCGAAAATGGCTTTGCTCTAAGGGCTTTTTTCCCCTAAATACTGAACTTTTGTTTTGTTTTGATCTTTTTTTTTGGAGCTGAGGATCGAACCCAGGGCCTTACGCTTGCTAGGCAAGCGCTCTACCACTGAGCTAAATTCCCAACCCCCGAACTTTTGTTTTTAATGACAGAAGTTCTGTGTAAGCAGGATGAATACGGGGGAAGAATCTGTAGGGAAACTCTAAGTTCATGCTGTAGTGGTCTGAATTAGAGTGTCTTCCAGAGGCTCATATACTTGTCATGTATGTTTAGTCATCGGGGAGTGGCTCTTTTTGAAAAGCATTAGGGAGTGTGACCTTGTCGGAGTAGGTGTGACCTTCTTAGAGGAAGTGTGTCACTGAAGGTAGACTCTGAGGTTTCAAAAAGTCCATGCCAGACCCGGGTCCACCACCACCACCCCACATCCGCTCTCTCTCTGCCTACAGATCAGGATGTAATCTCAATTACTTCTCCAGCACCACACCTGTCATGGCTGCCACCATGCTCCATGCCTTAATGATAATGCACTAAGCCTCTGAAACTGTAAGCCAGCCCAATTAAATGTTTTCTTTCTCTTACAAGAGTTGCCATGGTCGTGGTGTCTCTTCACAGCAATCGAACAGTAACTAAGACAAAATGTTCACAGTGAAAGACATCCTTCAGCTAATCAGGACCCAAAATAATATCCACCTGCAAAGGTGAAATATGAGAATGCTTTCTTGAGGAAACGAATATGGTTCAAGGGAAAGAAAAGTGTCACGTAGGTAACTGCAGGCAAGGACACAGCCAGGGCAAACGCTGCCCTGGCAGTTTCCAAAGAAGCCATCAGGGGCCACAGACTCCAAGAGAGGATTCTTTCACCATGAGGACAAGCAACAAGGGAGACAGCCCTCAGTAAGCATCTCTGTGGGCTCCCCTCCTGAGTGCCTGCCCCCACTGAGTGCCTGCCCCCACTTGCTCTCTTTACTTTGTTTCCCACACTGCATAGCATGTCTGCTCTGACTGCTGTAGGGAGCTTGCACTAGACAGTTTCGGTGGCCCTGGCCAGTTCGCAGCCTGCCTTCCCTGAGACATGGCTCTGCACACCTAATGCTCTCATCACCTTACAGGCTGCGGGGCTCCCTGTGATATGTAAATGAAGTGCAGCTCAGACCTCTGCTGAGGGCACCAATTAGAAAGAGCTTGAGGAACTTGGAGGAGAACAATTGCGGAGTAAGAAGTGGCCAATGGCCACCGACCCATTTCAATACTCTGAACATAACACTCATCAGGTATTGCATTGTTTATTATCTTAAGTATCAAAAGGAATAAAGAAGTCTTTCCTATCATAACAAACAACCATTCAAAAGAAAGAGATTTCATGCAATCCTTACTCTGAGTCCAAGAGGCTTTTAAGGGAACCTTCCAAGGCACCTGCCCCTTCCTGCTCCCAGGAAGTCTCATTTAATCCTGTATACCCCTTGCCTGTGGTGTGGATAATGAGGTGGATGGGCTCTGTGCTGGGTACACAGCACATGCCTCAGTTCTCAGAACAGATCAGTCTGCCCTGGAAGAGCCTTTCAAACTTAGAACACTGTAACAAACAGCCTTGTGTCCAGCACAGCTCCCAGGCACACGTTTAAATGAGGTTTCTTTTTAGTGTCCACTGCAACAGTAGTGACCATGCCTTTGCATGCAACATTCTCCAGTTCCTCCGACATTCGCATCTACTAGCAAAGTATAACGCAACAGAATTAGTGTAAAAAGTGGTAAAAAGTGGAATTGGTGCAAATGGTGGTTGAACTAGATTTATGTTAATATGGGCACATCTCCAAATGCTGTTGAAAGAAAAATTTACAGATATATAATCTCAATTATGTTATCCTTTTAAAGTACAGGAACCCAATACTTTTAATTATTTGAAAATTAAAAGGCCAAGTCAACCTGTTGATGTGTAGAGAACAAGTAGGAGAGCTGGAAAGAGAGATGGGGTGTAACCCGGGGCTCACACCATGCAAACAGACACGTTTATTGCCTCCATTTAAACTACTTTTAGTATCTCCTAGGAACTTTGCAGGATTAACTAATTCAAGATGTTAATAACAGTGAAAAATAAAGATAATGTGTCTACAGCTAACACAAAATCAAATCCAGGAGCTGGTTCTGGAAGACGAAGCGGAGGAAGCACCAAGGGTCTGTTCCCAGCCAGGCGACAATGGCACTGACGGGATCTGCAGGGTGTGACTGAGCTCTGGAGTCACCTGCCAGCGGAAGGAAGGCACAGAGAGCGTACTGTGGTTAGTTTGGTCAGTATCACTTTGAACCACTGTGGCACCGTCTCATGACCTCAGCCCCAAGCTGTCCAGGCAGCTGCGCACTTGTTCCTAGCTGGGCCAAACGTCACAGAGGCAGAAAGATTGAGAGGAGTATCTGCAGGACATGAAGAAAGGTTCCCTCATTCTGAGATCCAACCCAAGCTGTCACCAACAGAAAAGCAAGAATTCCAGAACAATTACCCAACAACTGAGGGCCTTTCTGTCTTCCCGGCCATAAACCTGCAGTTCTGTAGGAAGCTCACCAGAGATGTCTTTACTGGAACAGGACATCCCCTGACCCTTTAGGCGACCCTAGTGGCTTCTGGCTTTACCGTATCAGATTATAATTCCATCAAGGCATCTCCAGAGCCACCCCACATAGCTCTTTTATCAAGAGAGAGGAAGGAGGAAAGCACGCTCTTAGCAACGTTTGAGGTGGACGCTGAGAGTCAAAGGGAACTCAGGGCCAATGCTGAGACAGTTAACAGTCTATTCTCCCTTCGAGAAGCCCACAGCTACACTGGGGTAGGTCTCCCTTCCCTTCCCTTCCCCTCCCTTCCCTTCCCTTCACCTCCCCTCCCCTCCCCTCCCCTCCCCTCCCCTCCTTTCCCTTCCCCTGAGGAGCACATGCCTCCACTCAGGCTATGGATCACTTCTGTCCAAAAGTCTCTTTCTTCTAAACCCCATGCTTAACCCTGTATTAAAACATCTTTAGCCGGGCAGTGGTGGTACACGCCTTTAATCCCAGCACTTGGGAGGCAGAGCCAGGCAGATCTCTGTGAGTTCAAGGCCAGCCTGGTCTATAGAGTGAGACCCAGGACAGGCACTAAAACTACACAGAGAAACCCTATCTTGAAAAAAACAAAACAAACAAACTAACAAAAAACCCACATCTTTAATCATCTCCAACTCGACTTCACCTAACTGGCCAGACCTGAAATTCTTTTCAGCTTCGAAGTCACCAATCGTGGTCTGGCCTGAGTTGAAGACCTGGAAGTCCTTTGACTCAGGCTGGCAGAGTGGCAGTGTGGAGCTACGGTGAGTGGGGTCTGTGCTGGGTGTGCACCCATCACAGAGGTGCAGCCACAGGCCACTGCTATGGTGCTTTCCACCCTAATTACAAGTCTTTCTTCTCACAGCTGAAGCGACTGAACGGATTGGAAAGACCAGCACACATACTCTTTGATTTGTCTCACTCCCCCATAGGACAGACAGACAGACATTAAAGAACTGGACATTTCAAAAATCGGAGCTCAGAGAGGTGGAGCTCAGAGACAGAATGTTTGCCTAACACTCCCAAAGTTATTGAATTTGGAACCAGAACTACAAGGCGAGGGGGAAAAGACTAATTCAAATGCAGCTGCACATACAGGGAAAATCAGAAAGTGGTCCAACACGCAAGGGAAAGGCCAAAGATCTAAGTAGACCTTCATCTCCACCTCACTCGTCCTGGCCCTGGCGTACAGCCAGCCTGCAACGGTAACAAAGAAAGACAGCAAATCCCAAGGAAGAGCGAGAACCTGCCTTCCAGAGCTACCCATCACACTATTAGATTCAGAAGTGCAGTTTTCAACAGAACAATATCTTCACAGACACAAGATACAAGAATACACCCACATCCAACAAGACTGCGTGAAAAGTGCTTACGGAAGATGTCTAGACAGACATCAGTGATCTTAACAACACAACACAGAAAGACCTAGGATGTAGAGACATCAAGAAATACAAACAAAACAAAAATAAAGTTATAAAACCAAAAAGAAAAAAGTGAACAGACTTGTGCAGCTCAAGTCATTCAAAGTTCTTACCAGGTGGGAGAATCAGCAAATGGAAGACAGAAACAAAGCAATTAGCAAGTCTGAGAACGGGGTGGGGGTAGAGCAACTTGCAGGCCTTTACATCAACAGAACTGCTCTTGCCTCACTGTGCCCAAGACATCCCAGAAACAACATGAGGAAAGTCAGGTCTGTGCTGGTGCCTGGCTTCAGAAGCAACAGTTCACCATGGCGGAAAGGCATGGTGAAGGGGCCCTAACAATGGTGGGGCCCTGAGGTAGGAGCTGTTCATGGGATGGGAGCATGTGGCGGTGGTGGCAGGTACTCACGTGGTGGCCAGAAAAGAAAGCGGAGCACACACAGGCCAGAACTAGAAGTCCCTACCACCTTCCAAGGCCTGGCCCATCTCCTGAAAGCTCTCCAACCTTCAGAACAGCACTGCAGACCAAGCCCTTAAAATATGAGTCTGCAAGAAGCATTTCAGACTCAAACCAAAATGAACACCAACAAGAGAATTACCAAGCACATTGTGGAAGCTACAGAAAAAAAGGAAAGGAGAGAACCGGTCAGAGCAATATTCGAATTAATAATAGCCGAAATGTCTCCAAATCTGGTGAGACACGTACATAAATATGCACAAAGTTCAAGACTCTCAGCTCAGACAAAGTCAGCTGTACCTAAGCACACTGTCACCACTGTCCGAAAACAGATCCGAAAGCAACATGTGGTATTGTATTCCCCCAAATATTGTGCATGCTAATAAACTTATCTGGGGTCAGAGACAGAGCAGCCACAATATTAAACATAGAAGTTAGGCAGTGGTAGCACAGGCCTTTAATCCTAGCATTCCAGAGGCAGAAATTCATCTGGGATCTCTGTGAGTTCAAGGCCACATTGGAAAGAGCCAGGCATGGTGACTCACACGTCTTTAATCCCAGAAAGCAGCCTTTAATCCCAGGGAGTGGTGGTAGAAAGCAGAAAGGTATATAAGGTGTGAGGGCCAGAAACTAAAGGCATTTGCCTGGTTAAGCATTTAGCTGGTTAGTACTCAGGCTTCTAGCAGCAGTTCAGCTGAGAGCCATTGGGATGAGGACACAGAAGCTTCCAGTCTGAGGAAACAGGACCAGCTGAGGAATTGGCAAGGTGAGATAGCTGTGGCTTGTTCTGTCTCTTAGATCTTCCAGTGGTCACCCCAGTAACTGGCCTCAGGTTTGTTTTTATTAATAAGACCTTTTAAGATTCCTGCTACACAACAGGAGAGAAACAGCTGGCCACATACAAGGGAACCTCACATAGGATCGACAGGAGACTTCCCAGAAATTCCACAGATGGGCTTGGCCCACTATGGGAGACTAAGAGGTTCCCTGGTAAATAAAATAAAAACAAGTTAAAAGGGGGAGGGGAGGCCAGACAAGAGTCTTGCAAGGTGAGCAGAAAGGGCATTAGACGGTAACGGTCTCCCAGCCATGCCCACAGCACTGCCCACCACAGCCATGCCCACAGCACTGCCCACCACAGCCATGCCCACAGCACTGCCCATCACAGCCATGCCCACAGCACTGCCCACCACAGCCATGCCCACAGCACTGCTCACCACAGCCATGCCCACAGCACTGCCCACCACAGCCATGCCCACAGCACTGCCCACCACAGCACTGCCCACCACAGCCATGCCCACCACAGCACTGCCCACCACAGCCATGCCCACAGCACTGCCCACCACAGCCATGCTCACAGCACTGCCCACCACAGCCATGCCCACAGCACTGCCCACCACAGCCATGCCCACAGCACTGCCCACCACAGCCATGCCCACAGCACTGCACACCACAGCCATGCCCACAGCACTGCCCATCACAACCACTCAGCACTCCGGGGTAGGGGGAGGGTAGAATGCTCAAGGTCAGCCTGAACTACAAGAACCAGCACACTCTCTGAAAAAATGATCCATCCAAGAAATAGAGATCACAGTAAAGATAAAAGCACGTGGGCAAATTAAAGCTAACACTGCAACCACCATTTATAACTGTATTTTTTAGTTTTTAGCTGATTTCAGGCCAATACCTTTTAAAATCATATTGGTCTAAAAGCTGTGTGTTCTGCCTGCACATGCGTTTCATACATGGTTTCAGTGACTCGTATGCTAGACTTCCACTAGTTCACGGGGAGTTTGAGTGTGGATGGACAAGGGGGTGATGCCCCGAGAGTGGCTCTGAAGGGGGTGAAGAGACCCAGAAGAGCAGCATATCTGGTGCCACTGCAGTTAAGTGGGTACACAACAAGTTAGGGGGTTCTAACTTAAGGATGCTAGTGGAAATTTCCATAGTAACCACCAAGAAAATAGCTACAGAACATACACAAGAAGAAATAAGAAAGGAATTTAAAGGATTCAGCTGCCAAAAAAAAAAAAAAAATCAAACACAGAAGAGGACAGTAATGCAGGGAACAGAAACAGCTACAAGACACAGAAAACAGAGCCCACACGACAGAAGCTCCTCCTCATCAATAACGACTTTAGGCGGAAATGGATTCCACTCTCTCTCTCATTCAAAGACAGAAAACAGCACAACGGGTCTTTGAAAACAGGAGCTATTCACAGAGAGACTGCCTTTGTAAGAATTCACTTCAGCGCAGCAGACAGAACGGCCTGAAAGGGTGAAAAAGGGCATCCCATGCTCAGTCACCACAAGAGAGCAGGGTGACTGCCCTAATACCAGATGAAGCAGGCTCAGTCAAGTGTGTGTGGTAAGGAGACATTATATACTGACATGTGGCCCAGCACAGCAAGCTGTGTATCCAATGGCAAGCTACACACACACACACACACACACACACACACACACACACACACACACACACACATACATATATTTTACATGTAAATATATATATAAAAATATACATTTCAAGACAGGGTTTCTCTGTGTAGCTTTGCACCTTTCCTGGAACTCACACTGTAGTCCAGGCTGGCCTCGAACTCACAGAGATCTGCCTGCCTCTGCCTTCTGAGGGCTGGGATTAAAGAAGTGTGCTACCACTGCCCGGGGCCAAGATGTATTTTAAAATCCTAAAAACAAGGACTAGTTCTACCAGTAGTATTAGACTTTAATACTCTACTTTCAATACTAGGTGCAAGTGGACTGATCACAAGAAAGGAGGCATAAGTAACCAGCTACACCACTGTAAAGAGAACACTAGCAAGCAAAGCAAGAACACTCTTCTCCAACACTGTCCAGAATAAACGATAGCCAGACCACGAACTAGGTCACAAAACTGTAAATGCTAAGTATCGTGCAAAGTATCTTCCCCAACCACAACACAAAGGAGTTCCAAGTCAGTTACAGAAATAAAACCAGAAAGACCACAAAATCATGGGGATTGAACAATACATTAGTAAACAGCCAACTGAACCAAGAGAATAAAACACAACATTCTGAAACAAACAGTTCTACAGCAAAGACAGGGCTGGGGAGAATACACGGCAATCAACACTTCCACTTAGATGGAAGCAGAAATAAACAGAACAGAGAGGAGGAAAAACACTAAGATAGCAGGAAAACCAAAAGCTTGTTCTTCCGAGTTAAAAAAAAAAATCAACGAAACTCACCAGCGTTTAGCCGGATGTATTAAGTAAAAAAAAAAAAAAAGAGGAAGATAAATAATTACTAAATCAGAAACAAGAGTAGGGACGTTTATCACTGATTCCACAGAACTAAAAGGGACTGTAAGAGAGCTGGCAAATAGGATAACTTAAATTAAATGGACAATTTCTAGAAACATAAAATGTATCAAAATTATATCATGAAAAAACAGAAACTTAATGATCCTGTAACTAACAAAGAGGGGAAACCAGTAACAAAAAAAAATCACTTGACAAAGAAAAGCTTTGACCTTAAAAGTTTTCCTGGTGAACATGTAAAAGAATACCAAGAATGTCAATCCTCAAACACCCAAAAGCCTGAAGAGAAGGGGTCACTTCTGAACACACCCTAAAAGGGTCACCTCCTCCTAACACCAGCTCCAAGCAAAAACATGCTAAGAAACCTCCAGGCCAGAAGCTCTAATGGGCAGAGATAACAAGAATCCTCAGCAAAAACACTAGCAAACTGAATTGAGCAGTATACTAAAAGGATTATACACAGGAGACCACATGGAAATTATTCCTGGAATGTACAGTATTTGCTCCATGCAAATCAATCTGCAATACACCACTTCAACAAGAACCAATAAAACGCCCCGTGATTAGCTCAAGATATGTAGAGGGGAAAGCAACTGGCAAAACTCAACACTCCCTACTCCCTGACAACAAAAACAAGGAACAAACTAGCAATAGAAAAACCACCCACTGTAATAAAGTTGTGGAAGACCCACAGTGAGCATCAGCAATGACAAAGCATTTCCTCAAAGACCAGGAACGCGGTGAGGATGGCCACTTCCCTCTTCTACTCAATACAGTATCAAAAGGTCTAACTGGAGGGAGTACCCAGGCAAGAAAAAGAAACGGACACTGGAGTTGGGAAAGAAAAACCAACGCCTCCTCTGTCTGCAGATATTATATGTAAAGCCCAAGAGTCCACAAAAATCAAACTGAACCAATACAAGTCTGGTAATTGGCAGGGTGCACAATCACCACCCAGGACTGAGCTGTGATGCTCTATACAGCGAGCATTCTGGAAAGGACACTGCAAATGCAATTCTATTCAAACTCAGGTCAAGAGAAAAAATACTTAGGGATTGGTTTAACCAAAGAAGAAAAACTGTGACAAAAGCTAAAAAAAAGATATAAGTACAGAGAAACATTCCCCATGTCCAGAGATTAGAAGATGTGATGCTGTTAAGATAGTCACACTACAAATATAATGCAATCCTTATCTAAATTCCGTGGCATTTTCTAAAAAAAAAAAATAAAGTTTTTAGTCCTAAATTCCCAAATAGCCAAAGTGATCTAGAAAAATCTGCATTAAAATTAGAGACACTATATCTGCTAGTATCAAACTGCATTAGAAAGCTACAGTAATCAAAGTAGTATAGTAATAGCATACAGACAGACATAAAAACCCACAGGCTAGAACACAGAGCCCAGAAACGAACCCTTAGAGACATGGTCAAATACCTCACCAAGGCAGACAGTCTTGTTCAATATATGCTGCTGGGGAAAAGTAAATGTCCGCATCCAAACAATGAAATGGGAACTTGACATACAAAAACTTAATTTAAAATAGTCAAAGACTCATATGCATAACCCAAAACTAAAAAACTCCCTGAAGAAAAGGTCAACGCTTCAGAGCAAGGGGTTTGGCAATGGCCACTTACAACACGCCAGGGTCCGGGCACTAAGAGGAATCACAGAAACTCAACTTTGTACATGGGAGAGCACCAAGAGTGGAGAGGCAAGCCACAGAGCGGGAGAAAACATGTAAACTGTATCTGATAAGGGATCGCCATTTAAGGTTCTTCTAACAGTTTGGAAAATGCAAGAACTAACACAACACCCATGAAGCTCTTGCTGATGTAATTCATTATCAGTCATGCAATCCCTACCCAAATATTCTTTTTTTCCAGGCCAAAACAAAAACAAACCCCTTACTAGCAGCTGCAAGAGGAACTCACGTGGAAATGCTACAATCACATCAACATCACTGATCTGTGGTCCTCCCTTTACCCACTAAGAGCCCACCACCAGCGGTGAGAGCTGGCCGAAGTCTGCAGTGCGGGTAAATTTCTGTCAGAGTCAGGAGGTACTTGTTGGAAGGCAAGGGCCTGCATGAGCATTCACCAAGCCTGTGGAAACTTTAGATAAATGTTAACCTAGGTCATTTCTCAAACCAACTGACTAGGAAAAGAAAACAAACACTTAAAATAACAAAAAGGGTCCAATGATAACCGTAGTGACATCCTTTAAAAAGAAAGAAAGGAAAAAGGGTTCCTTCTAAAACATCGAGTCTATTGCTCCTGAGCAGCCATCATTACCTAAGCTTCTGAAGGCTTACCTAAACCCCTTCTAATGTGGGAAGCTACTATGGACAACACTGGTTCAGGAGGCGCCCCCTACTCTGAGAGGCCCACCCTGCCCATGTGCAGACCTCAACACATTTTGGGCAGATGTGAGCAGTGATTTTCTTCAAGTCTACGGCACTCATCCCTAAATTCTCTTGCTTTAAAAATCTTTCCCAACAAAACACAGCAAAGTTGTCCTCCCAAGTGAGACAAATCTTCCACATCAAATGAGTGTCCCTCAAGTAAGACCCTACCATTCATGTGACCTTAATTTTACATGCAAGATGTTCGTGAGAATTACTTAGACATTACCAAAGACATTTACAACTTTCCTTCTTACGTAAAATATGCTTAAAGATCGACACATTTAAAAAGACAGATTTTTTTTCTAGGCTTGCGTCTACAATCCCAGGATGCACGGGGAAAGGCTGGACTGTAGTAATTTCTAGGGCACTGAGGGCTACAAAGCAAGTACCAGGCAAGCCAAGGTCACAGAACTTGTCTCAAAAACCAGTGAGAACGAAAATGAAAAAAGGTCAGGTTTTAAATACAGTCCCTATCTCTAAGGGTTTCCTGAGCCCTTCGACAAACATTAGTCTGCAAAAGGAACTGGTCAAGCCAAGCTTCTCTCTACTTGCACCTGGTCCCTGATGTTCGGACCTCCCAGAAGTCAATGCTTTGGCACACCAATGCTTTTAGACAGGCAGAGACAGAAGGAGATGGGTTTGAGCCCTGCCCAGTTCCCAAGTCCCACTCTCACCTAGTCCACCCACATCCACAGGTACAAGCTCTCTGCTATTTTCTGAGGCCTGAACTTCAGACTTTCTCAAGTCTGTTCTTATTAGCAGGTCTCGGTCTCTCGGTCTCTCGGTCTCTCGGTCTCTCTCTCTCTCTCTCTCTCTCTCTCTCTCTCTCTCTCTCTCTCTCTCTCTCTCTCTCTCTCTCTTTCTCTCCCTCTTTTGTTTTGAAGCAGGGATTCACTCTGCACCCCACAACTTATAGAGGTCTTGCTTCAGTTTTCCTGGGTGCTAGGATTATAGACAGGAGTCACCAGGCCCAGCATGCAAATTCCAAATTTACTAGATAATCAAAAAAGGGAAGCCAAGACTAAGAAATCAAGATCATGGGTTAAAGGCCAGCCTGAGAGAGACAGTGAAAACAGTGATGGGGGAGGGGTGGATAAAACTACAATACAATCATCTTCATTCCAACCTCTGCCCCCAAAAAAGGTGACAAATATTTTAAGCAGACAGCGTTCCAAAGGCAACTTAATTTAAATTCCTGTACTCAGGACTCCTGTGAGCAGAGTAAGTTTAAGAGCCAAGTGTCTACTGGACATGGGAAGCTCTGTTCTTCTGTTCTACTAAACATAAAGGTAAGAAAAGAATTTCGTGAGAACGAGCTGGTCCTGACAAAGAGACAAAGGCAACAGCAGCATTAGTAAAGCTGAAGGGTCCTAGCTGCAGACTGGAAAGTGCTTGCCAAAGATGTGCACGCCATCTTCTTTTTCCAGAACTAGGGGATGGGGGAGGCAGGGCTTGAAACAATAAATGAGCATAAAAAAGCTATTCTGAGCTGGCTTAGGGTATACCACACTCAACAACAATCAGTCATTCACACCTCAAGATAAGAAGTCTCTACAATCAGCCCTTTGCTACTATACATACCTCGTCTTAGTCATCTCAGGTGGCATCTGTCTGGTGCCTTCGGTGCCACTGTGGAACCAGCAGCTTACTGAAGGAACATTACCAAGTCTCTACAAGGTAGAGTAAAATATTTAGACTATTCAAGTCTTGTGTGCCTGATCTATTCTCAGTTTAGGGGGAAGCTGCTGGACATAAACATCTATTCCCGTCTGTCCTAAAGAAGATTTACTTGCCAATGATAAGGAAGTCACAGGGCACAGGGGAGGACAAGAAGGGACAGGTGACAAGTGCAAAGGCTGTGGCTGAGGAGGACGGTTCCAGGCACTGCTGTCTGGACTGCTGGCCCGGCAAAGCACCGGCATCACAGACTGGGTCTCCTGCCGCTGTCACATCGAACACCAACAAATGTCTAGAAGAATGTGCCATCAAGAATCGCTTCCCTGTTCTGTTCACACCTCCTACAGGGCTGGCCTGTCCCATAAAACAGCAAAAATGTGTTACTCCTCTCCTCAGGAGCCATCACCTTGTGTTTCTGAGACAGGGTCTCTCCCTGGGACACAGAGCTCACCTATTAGGATAAATTGGCTGGCCAGGGAGCCCCATGAATCTGCCTGTCTTAAGCACGTGCCGCCACACTTATTTTTTTATGTGTGTTCTGGGTATCAAACTGACTAAGCCATTTCTTCAGCCCAAAAACATGTCTTCATTCTCCTGCGTATACCAGCACAGCCTCTGCATGTCTTTTCTCTATGAACACTCTTCAGTAAGGACAAGGCTCCTGAATGTGCTCCAGTAAAAATGTGACCAATGTTATCCTTCCTAACTGGGTTTTCAGGGAAAGAAAAAAGGAGAGATTTTTCCATTTCCGTTACCACTCCTCACTAGAAGCAGTTGGCTGGGATGCAAATAAGTCAAGAGAAATAACAGGGACCCTTCAACAATACTTCGCTTACCTACAAAAACCTACTGTTCACATAAGGACGGGAAATGCAAAACAAAAGACAATACTTGGGAAACCTGTGAGAAAGTTTTCATATGTAAAGCACAGAATTTAGTTAATGAGCATTACTCATGTTAGCTCCTGGCTAATGACTTACAAAAAACCATATCAAAGATGCTTTTAAAATTAGGAAAGAAAAAGTGTGCTCACTTAAGTCAATGTTCATATTCTAGAACAATACTGCCCACAAATTTTAATAAGAGAAGTATTATGGATTTCATAATGTATCTGTAAAAGTACATACACGCCAGGCGGTGGTAGCGCACGCCTTTAATCCCAGCACTCGGGAGGCAGAGCCAGGCGGATCTCTGTGAGTTCGAGGCCAGCCTGGGCTACAAAGTGAGTTCCAGGAAAAGGCACAAAGCTACACAGAGAAACCCTGTCTCGAAAAATAAAAAAAAAAAAAGAAAAGAAAAGTACATACACAACACAAGACTTTGTAGATGGTACCAGGCCTTCTAAAGCACGCCAGTACTTTAGATAGCCCTTCACTAGAAAAGGACACTCAGAAAGGAGGGATACACCTGGAGGTCCCCAGACACTGTTCAATCAGCCTTCCTCCTCTGCTGTCTGAGGGGATCTCAGTGAGGACACCCCCCCAAAAGAAAGCTCTACCTCAATGCTTCTCAACCTTCCTCCTGCTTCAACCCTTCAATATACTTCCTCGTGTGGTGGTGACCCCCACTCATAAAATTATTTTTGTTGCTACTTCATAACTGTAATTTTGCTACTATTATGAATCGTAATATAAACCTTTGATATGCAGGACACCTGGTATGTGACTCCCGTGACAGGGTCTCAACCCACAGGTCAAGAAACACTGCTCTGCCTAGACCTACAAGACAGACCAGGCCAGCATCCTCAGATACTGGTGCTAAGACAAGCAGCCCAGGTGCCTAATGGCTCCAGTTACTAAACTAAGCAACTCAGTCCAAAGGATAAGGCCTCAGCTTCCCAGCTCTAACCAGACGGAAGTCTGCTAAATTTGTCCTAGCCACACCTATTAACTAGGAGTTTTGCTTATGGAGGAGTGTTCAGAATACCAGGACAGGCAGGAGATATACACTTCAATGGATGAATCTTAAAAAACAGTATGATCTGATAGCTTAAATGAAAATGGCACCCAGAAGGATTAGAGGTGTGGCCTTGTGGGGAGATGTGTCACTGGGGGTGGGCTTTAAGGTTTCTAAAGCCATTCTCACTCAGCCTATCTCTCTGCCTAGTGGTTGCTGTCTCAAGGTGAGAGCTCTCAGCTACTGCTCCAGTGCCATGCCCGCCTGCCACCATGCTCCCCACCATGATGGTCATGAACCATCATGGCCCTCTGAAACTGTAAGCCCTAATAAACACTTGCCTCAATAAGTTGCCTTGGTCATGGTATCTCATCACAGCAATAGAAAGTGACTAAGACAAACAATTTCCAAGATCAAGGTGAGAATCAGAGAATGCCAGATAACAGGCACAGGCATCCCCAGTACCTGTGGAGAGGCTGGTCCCAGGGCTGCCCCCCAGCCCCGATTCCCAGACCTTCATGCTCAAGCCCATTATATAAAAAGATGGAATGTAACCCAGACGTGCTGGCTCATGTCTGTAACCTCAGGACTCAGGAGACTAAGGCAGGAAGCTTGCAATGAGTTCAAGACCAGTCTGGGCTACAAAGCTATGTGAAACCCTGTCTTAAAAAAACAAAAAAGGAAAAGAAAAACAAAGATAATAAATAAAATGACATGACATCTGCACAAAAGTTATGCTTTAAATCATCTCTAGCGTGCTAACAATGCCTCCCACAACATAAATGCAATGTAGACAGGTGGTACTATCTGGAGAATAAAGTCATGCAAAGGCCTGTCCATTTCAGCAAAGATGCCATCTATTTCACAGATTCTCAAACTGGCTGTATGGAACCCTGGTGTGGGAATCCACAAATGTGGGGGCAGCTTGCTCTTTTTCCTTCCGCCTCCAGTATCAGAGCTGCAGGCTACGGTCATGGAGCATACAGGATACCTGCTTCAGCATCCAGAAATTCCTGAGGCTCCAAAGATGCTGTTTTCAAAAAGGAGATGGTTTCTCAGATGTGTTGCTAATAAAAAAATTAATAATAAAATAAGCTGGGCGGCGGTGGTGCACGCCTTTAATCCCAGCACTCAGGAGGCAGAGCCAGGCAGATCTCTGTGAGTTCGAGGCCAGCCTGGTCTACAGAGCAAGATCCAGGATAGGCACCAAAACTAAACAGAGAAACCCTGTCTCAAAAAACCAAACAAGGGGCTGGAGAGATGGCTCAGAGGTTAAGAGCACTGACTGCTCTTCCAGAGGTCCTGAGTTCAATTCCCAGCAACCACATGGTGGCTCACAACCATCTGTAATGAGATCTGGTGCCCTCTTCTGGCCCACAGTCATACATGCTGTATACATAATAAATAAATAAATAAATAAATAAATAAATAAATAAATAAATAAATAAATAAATAAATAAATAAATAAATAAACCTTAAAAAATATTATTAAAGGTCAAGTCATTTAAAAAAAAAAACCAAACAAAAAAAATAATAATAAAATAAAAATAAGCAAAAAATGGCCTTTTCAAATGCCTAGAAAATTCAGAGATCTAAAACTTTCTTAGGTTCTACCTCTATTAAATATGAGACTAGGAATGGCCAGATAAACACAGCCCAAGAATGTCCTAAAGTGCTTTAAAGACACTTTCCGAGATAATTATTCCCCCATTTCTCTCTTGAAATTCAAGGTAGGTCGGAAATAGAAAGCCACTTTGAAAGCTGTGCTCCAATTACCCAGCAGGCTTCGGAAGCCATAAGCTCTGAACAAAGGTTGACAGAGGTGAGATCTCAGATATCCTTGGCTGCTCCTGGACCCAGTCACTCCAGAAGAGCTGACTTCTTAGGTCATTTTTCTCCTAACAAAGCAGCAGATAAGAAAATTCTCCAGGTCTTTGTCTCTGCGCTTGTCTGAGATCAAGGTTAAGTACAAAGTAAGTGAACCACAGAGACCTACATAAACCACGGGGCTCATCTGAAGTGAAAAGCTCTGCTCACTGCAGTGCTGGGACATGGAGAAATCGTCTCTTTCCATTAGGCTGGTTGTTTTTTGTTTTTGTTTTTCCCACTACAGCATCCATCCTCCTTTCACAACTAATTTAAAGGTTTGGAATGCTCGCTGAAATATTAGAGGAAGTCTATGTTAAATCTGAGTCCCTACTGAGGAGCAGCCTAATGAGTAACTTAACTAAAAACATTTAACTTACCTAGTAAAAACTTCTTTATGCAATCTTAAAATCAACTATCCCTATCTTTTCCAGGGAGCCACATAAAATAAGTTAACTCCCCATGAAGGTTCCCACATGCCTCCCTGGCAGTCTGCACAGAGCATGCTAGCAACCTTTACATCTCTAGACTTACATTACTTTGTAGATCTACTCTGTAGGGCAACATAGGCATATGCATGTGGCACCCATACATGAACCACCCATACATGCATCATTGATGAGTTAACTTCATCATCCCTAAATCCTTTAAAAAGGATTCCTTTAAATTTTTCTTTTTTAAATTTTTTTAAATTTATTTATATTTTATGCATGAGTTTTCTGTATGCATTCCTGCAGGCCAGAAGAGGGCATAAGACTCCACTATAGATGGTTGTGAGCCACCATGTGGGTGCTGGGAATTGAACTCAGGTCCTCTGGAAGAGCAGTCAATGCTCTTAACCCCTGACCCATCTCTCCAGTCCCTAAAAATTTCTAATTGTCCCCATTTCAAGGTTTATTTAAAATGGGATTCTGTGGTTTCTAGGTAATCACTAACAAAAGCTTCTGAAATATTTCAGATTCTAACATTTGAGAATTTTACTCCACTCACAATAAAACTAGTGCCGAATATGCATGTATAGAAGCTGCAAAACTACATTCTTTTGGCAATATTCTTACCACTAAGAAAAATTTAAGCAAAAATAAAATGCAATATATACAAAGGAATACAAAGAATCTTATTTACAGAGGGAAAAAACACCGTACTTATACTATGATTTCTTCTTTTTCTTGACAATTCTCTGACATTATGGGTACATATTTTAAAATGAAAAATGACTCCAAGACCAATGGCGGCACCCAAGTCAAGAAGGGTAAAGAGGAGCAACTGGCTACCTCCTTCCTCATAAGCTGAGCACTTCCAACCACACAGCATGCATTCAATAGCATGATTCTTACTCAAAGAAAGGCTGAAGCAGAAACACATCAAAATGTGAGAGGCCTGGAGAAGCCTTCTAACATATTTATCATGGGACAGAAACAGAAGTATATAAGAGAAAACCTAAGCAGCTAAAGTAACTAGGAAAAAACCTGGACTACTTTAACTGACAATGTGACCATCCTGCAAAGCCAAGACACCTCTCTAAAGGGAGACACCTGTACCTTAGGCTATCAGGCTATTGAGACCATGGTCCCCAAGAGTCTTAACCTGGGAAAAAGAGAGGGTTGGGCCCTGGTGCCAGGCAGAGCAGGACCTTGTCTCACACGGTCTGACAACCCTTCAGACCACCTTGCAGCCCAGACAATGAAAAGCAGACCCACACCTTGACTAGACTTATAAAAACCTGTGAGCTGCTTAAACCTAATACTCATGAAGTCTGCTGGAAACAGACTTGGGTAGCGTGTGGGGGCCACTGGACCACTTCTCTGTTCCTCTTCCTACCGCTTGTCTGCGTGGGCGGCCTATGGAGAACAAGGGGCTAACCTGCCCTGTCAGGCCATCCAGCACACCCCCACCCCCACCCCCAGCGAGTTGGGTATAAAGGGAGTGCTGCCCGGTTCAGAAGTCAGTGAGCAGAGCTGTGCAGGCTTCCACATCGTCTGCCTCTCCTTCTCCACTCCAACCCGGCAACAAGAAAATGGCAAACGGAAACAGCCAGCAGAAAACACAACAAAACTCACATGAGGTAAAGTCAAGCCTGATGAAAGTAGCAGCCTTCTCAACCAGAGTCTAAGTGACACTCCCTCCCACAACACAACCTGGTGATGAATCCATCAACTCACCTCATTCCACCTCAAAGTTTGCGGTCAACCTTGCTTTTGAGTCCAATTTGGGGCAATCTCTCAAAACCTAAATTAAAACAAGAGTGAAGTTTAGTATAATAGTTATTTTCAATTTTTGGAAAATACGCAACTGTACCTCACTGTAAGTAAAGGGTCCAAAAAAAGCAGTATTAATAAAATCCTAATTTAAAGCTTCCTTTAATTTTAATCTTTATGTAAAACTCTATACATTTAAATTTGAGTTAATCAACAGTCACTCTCATACAAAGAACTGATTCTTAAACCTGACTAAACAGACAGATGGATATTCAAGGGCCACACCCCAGACTACCAGTTCAGAACATCCAGGAGAAACTCAGGACCAGGACCTGTAAAAAGTCCCCTAGAAGGAGATGCTAATTGGCCAAGCCATCAGCATCCCATTGCCTATGAGAACCCACCTCCACCCCCCAACCCATCCACACACACAGTGTTGTTCTGAAGCAGTGATCCTCAGCAAGGTGCAGTCTATGTCCTGATGTCACTAGAGAAGGGGACATACTACTGCCATCTAACAGGTACAAACCAGGGATGGTGCTAGGCCACACATCACCCAGACCAAAAGAGAGATAAAGATGGAGCTGAGAAACCCTCTTCCAAAGCAACAGACATTCTGACTTGTAGAATTTAGAATTTCTACAAGGAGCTGAGGGGACAACTCAGTGAATTATGCTCTTGCCAGCCAAGTGCTAAGGGTCCAAAGTCAAGTCTCCAGCACCACCATAAAAGCTAGGCATGGTGGCATCTGTTTATACTTCCAGAACTGAGGAAGGGAAGACAGGCAGGTGACCAACTAATCATCAAAGTCCCATTAAGACCTTGTCTCAAAAACAAGGAAGAGAGCTCCTGAGGGAAGTCACCAAGTTTGATACTCACGTATGATACACTCTAACATATACATATACACACAAAGTAATTCTACAATTCATTTCTGCTTTTTTATTTTCTGTTATGTGGGTGTTTTGTCTCTCATCATTTGAATGCCTGCAGAATCCAGAAGAGGGCACTGGATCCCCTGGAACTGGAGTTTCAGAGGGTTGTGAGCTGCCTTGCAGGTACTAGACTGAACATGGGTCCTCTGGAACAATGGCCAGTGCCCTTAACCACTGAGGCATCTCTCCCAGCCCCAAATTCTACAATTACAAATACTGAGACAGATAATAAGCTCCCAACCACAGCCATAAAGCATTTCTTATGAAAGTTACATTTCTATATATTACTCATTTAAAAAAATACTAATTCATGCTTAGTAACTATAATTGAAAGGGAGGAGTTGTGTTGTTTTGGTTTGGTTGTTTTTTGAGACAGGGTCTTACTACATAGCTCAGGCTAGCCTAGATCTCACTATGTAGACCAGGCTGGCCTGGAGCTCATCAAGATCTGCCTGCATCTGCCTCTTGTCTCTGCATTGAATGCTGAGATTCATGGTGTGCACCACCACGCATGGTTCTAATAATTTGTAATAAATGTTTCAATGTTCAAAAATCTTTGAATCAAACTATGCTCATAAGAGCTTCCCAAGAAAGGTGTTGTGTTTTTTGGTTTGGTTTGGTTTGGTTTTTTCCTGTTTACTGAGGTTAAACCCTACTTCTAACTCTTTTTCCAGACACACAGAATGAAGCCTAAAAACAGCAGTAATAACCAAGGCTGAGCTTCACTCATGTAATCCCCAGTCCTGCTGAGACAAGGATTTCCTCTGTCCAGCCTGACACCCTGAACATTACAGAGTCCCAGCCTTCATTCAGCCAAGCATAAAAGCACTTTAAAACTTACTCGAATTTTACATTCACAACAAGACTTACCCAGGACCATATGCCCTGTACTCAGCAGGAGAGATCTGGGGAGGGAGCTGTGGCGAGCCTTTCTTGGGCTGCCACAGCCAGAAGGGACAGTTCTAGACACAACCTGGGAGGGAAGGAACCAATGTCGGATTCTGCGTCACACAGCCCAGAGAGCAGACATGATGTTTACTCAAGGTTGGCCTCTATGGTATAGCATACACCCACAGAATGAGGAAAGATAGCCATTAACACTCAAAACAGAGGCCCTGTTTTCTTAGTCTTAATGAATTGAGCTATAACTAGCTAACTGCATAAACAGGGCATACTTGGAAGCTGACTAGCACTGGTAAACCACACAGGCACACGAACAAACATGCCAATTTGAAAAGAATGTGACGTAGGAGCACACAGATCGCAACAGAACTGCAATTTCAAACTAGACAAGGCTTCCAGATGAAGCAAACAAGACCTACTCTGATTCAAGACCGATGTTTTGCCTCAGAATCCTCAGTGATGTACATGAACTGCCCAAGTCAGACTCAAGCACTGTAACCCTGCACAACCAACAGGCCCAGGCAGCAGGGAGAGGCTGAGTAGAGAGAGCTGCTCACAACCCAAGGGACAGAAAGTCTGAGGCTCCCAGAAAAACCTGTGGTAGATGGCGGGAGCTCCCAGCCACACCTCAGGACAAGGGGTGAAGCAGGCCTTCAGCAAGTGTCTCTGAGGGATGCAGAACCCTAAAGGCGGGGTGACCTGAAAGTGGGACATCCCAGTCCTAGAGTCAGGAGCCTGTGATAGAGCACAGGGCCCACCACACCTCCGCTGCTCCAGAGAGACAACAGGAAGGCCCATCAAGAGCAGAGCAGAGACCAGGCCCGAGCCTACTTCCTGATCAAGGAGACAAAGCAAGGGGTTAAGAAAGGAAGGCCCAGAGGGTGGAGCCCAGCAGTCACCAGGGAGACTCGGGAACTGCAGTGCAGTCTGTGACATAACCCTGACCCCACTCCCATTAGAAAAATGGGAGATTTAAACTGGTCTTTAAATCAAACTCCAAAGAAAATTTCAAACACACACACTTCTTCTTGGTTGTTTGTTTTTTCTACTCTCAGCAGTAAAATAGATTCTGTTCCAAAAGAGAAAGGTTGTTCAATTTCCTGTCAAAAGCAATCCAGAGAAGGCCACCTACACTGTGAAGCAGCAAGGGGGAAAAAAGAGCTGAAAAAAAGCCTGTGTGTGTGGGCGTCACTGAGTGCAACGGAACCAGTACTCTGGGTTGTTCAAAGCGCTTTTCCTTGATCATTCGGAGAAATATGAAAATTAGGCAGTCTGACTGCCACAGAGAAGCTTGTCCTCCAGCCTACCCAAGGAAAACAGGACCTGTGACAGGCTTCAGTCTCACCAGCCGAAGAAGGGGCCAGGGTGGTTGCATGTCTTTAGTGACAGTTTTCTGTATCCTAGAGAAAAGGCAGATTCTCAGACAGCTCAAGGTAATGCTCTCACAGAAAGGTGGCTGTGGGTGACCACAACCCTTCCTGCCAAATCCCACATTCCACCTGACACGCAAATCTCTAACCTAAGACCACCTCCCTCCCAAAATGTTCAATCCTAGAGCTGTGGGGACTGACCACTGGAAACCTGAACGTGTTCTTATGCGTTAGCTACACCATCACATCTATTCCACCCTCACATCCCTTCTGGAAAGTCTACACTCTTTAGACAAGCAACCAACTGGCCCAGCACTCTGAACAAGTAAGCTCAGGCTGGAAACCGGCTCCTAGTTTGACTCCAAGCACCACAGCAGACAACTCATCACTGTCGGTAACTTCAGCTCTGGGAGGATCTCCTGGGCACCTGCACTCACATGCGCACACCCGCAGACAAACTCAAAACTGAAGCAGATGCTGTGTGATGGAGACAGAAACCACCTTAACAGCCCACCAGTAAACAGGAGAAAACAACATACACAAAGTAAGTTAAAATGTAGTATTATCTGTCTACACTGTGACAGTGTCATTTCTGCAAAGCAAACTTCCCATTTGAAGAAGCAGTTTCCACAGGCGAAGGAGAAAAACTATGAACGTAAGAATGCACAAAGGAGATGACAGTAATCACTGACAAGTCTGCACACCCAGAGACAGACAAGAGAGCGGGAAGGAAGCCAGTGTGGCAGGGCAGCTCCCTCCCGGCAAAGGCAAACCTGCCAAGCTTTGTAAATGACGGTGTGCATGATAAACTAACGATTCTGAGGGATTCAAACAACTGAAGGGCTTTGCCTTGCTTCACTCAATAAACTCAGATAAACCTACAAAAAGATGCAGGCACAGGAGAAATGGCCTGTTTCCCTGGACACTTGACCACAAAGAGTCAATACCTACATAGGCTGATGAGTACTTCCTATAAACAAGAGCATTCTCCTATAAAATTTTTTATAGTTCTGACTATCCAAACCCGGACTATAGCGCTGACATAAGCACCATGATCTACTTCAGAGGCCAGGTTTGCCTTCCTCTAACTATCCTAATGATGTCTATTTTAGTAAATGGATCCAATCCAGGACCCTGCACTGTACTTTGCTTTCATCTCAAGAGTAACACTCCATCTGAAGAATCCCTCATTTTCCTTGCTCCCTGTGATCACAGCAATCCAGAAGACTCCTGGACAGCTTGTGTTATGTCTCCTTGATTTGTGTTTGTTTGATGGTCTCTTATGATTAGGTTCATGTATATTTTCAACAGGAATACTATACAACAAGAGTTCTTTTAACGTCATTCTGTGAGGTGGAACATCGAATCCTGTCTACAATATGGCAGTGTTAACTCATACTGCGTAATTAAGGCAGTATCTGTCAGAATGCCACACAGCAAAGTTACTTTCTTTCCTTTCAGGATTGTTATTTAGTGGGATGACACTTGAAGACTACATAGAAGGCAGGAGATGGCTGGCTCGCTGGTTAAGAGCACTTGCTGTTTTTGAAAGGACCTGGGTTCATTTCCACATCCACACAATGGTTCTAGTGTCAAAGGACCTGATGCTCTCTTCTGGCTTCCATAGGTACCCAACACATGTGTGATGCACATATGAACACGCAGACACTCACATACACACATAAAATAAAAATAAATACATCATTTAAAAAATAAGATTCCATAGGCACTTTATTTCTCAATAAACTTTCAGTACTTATAGTCCAAACCTGCCTACCATTTTAGTGAGAAAATGGCATTTAGAATCCAAGATATGGGGGTGCAGTGTGCTTTCTGCAAAAGGATGACTACTGTTTCCAGGTCTTCAGAGAGAAGAGAACCATATACGCACATGCGCACCCATTTACTTCTGTATTTCTTGCTTTTTCTATGCCCCTGAAAACCATGAGTTCCTGCCTACACTTCGAGTTCTAAGCCTCGGGTTCACCAACCTCTCCTCCGCTTGTGAAAGTGGTCCAACTGGCCCTCCCTGACCTCTATATCTTCACTTATGGACTTCATTCCTCCATCATGGGCCAGGCAGTGCCTTCTCTATTACCTGCAATGTAGTGAGGGGAAAAGTCCGGTACTCCCGCCCTCTCAGAGAAGAAAGGAAAAAGAGAAAAGGAGGCCCCACACTCAGAGACACAACTTATCAGCCAAGACCAGGCAAACAGCCAGCATTCTAAATGCCTG
Source organism: Peromyscus californicus insignis (assembly GCF_007827085.1). Lineage (NCBI taxonomy): Eukaryota > Metazoa > Chordata > Mammalia > Rodentia > Cricetidae > Peromyscus > Peromyscus californicus. The sequence goes on from NW_026294447.1 coordinate 73,220,333, forward strand.
GCCGTGATGGTGTGCCCCTATTCATATACTACATATATAATCATACTCATTTTTCAGAGCTAAATCCAAGCCCAAAATATGTTCTTCAAAGATGCACTCACTGAAAGAGCTACGGAATCTTAAGCCCACAATTCGGGAGTATGGTCAGCTCTAGAGGGAGACGGGAGGATGCCACATGCACAGCTTCAAGGCAACAACTTGTTCTTGCTGTTAATTTGGTAGAGAATCTAAATCTGTCTTCCAACTAAGTAATTCCCCTTATAAATAAAGATAGCTACTATGTGAGTGTGTATAACGTCAGACACATAATACTATCTACCTCATGGAATCCATGTGACCATCAAGGAAATGGTCTTAATCCACTTTACAAGAGGATACAGGTAAGAACTGTGACACTTTAAACACTGCCCAAAATGGTTAAGCTCATCCCATCTCAACACCCTTGCCTTCTTATATAGCACAGCAGTCTCTTAACTAACAGCCCATCTCTACTGGTCCCCGGCACTGTGTGGATGAATGCCTTCTGTTTGTTATTTCACTGGACCCCGTAACATTCCTGTAAGGTGACTGACAGCTATGATTTTGTCTGTGTTTTTTTAAGATAACAAACTCAAAACAGCTAACTGAATGAAGATGAGGACATGATTGCTCCTAAGTGCTGTTGAGGAGAAGGGTTTTAGTGTAGATGTGAGGCAGGGTCAGCCACAGGCACCTGGAAGGGTCCAGACTGAACTGGGCCATGAGAGGTGAGAGAGGAGGAGAGCGAGAGAGAAAAAGAAGGGAGAGAGAAGAGAGGCAAGAGGCCAGGAGAGCACCGGGCTGAGAGGTTTAGGGAAGGGGGTGGGGTCAGAAGTGCTGGGAGGAGCCACAGGTACTGAGACCTGTCCTGAGTTTCTCTGGGGCCTGCTGTAAGCAACTGTCCAAATCCAAAGAGCTCCTGCTAAGTCACACTAGAGCAAGTACAACACAGGGCAACAAGGGCTTTCTAGATGCCACAATGTGTGCCGTTACCGTCATGCCAAGAAAGTCTCCTCTGGATTTAAGGTGACAAGAAGACACGTTGATGGCAAGCTCTGGCCTAAAGAAAATAACACTTAGAAAGGGAGTCCTTAATGGTCCCCACACTGAAAGCCAGCAGCATCTGCATCTGTACAGTGTCTCTGAACACACGGGGCAAGCAGCAGTAAGCAGAAATCCTCGTCATACACAGGAAACAGATGGGGTGGATAACACTAACAGATAATCAACTGTCTCTCTCTTCCTCTCTCTAGGACCAAAGAAACATCCAGTTAATGACATCATGAAAACTAGAAAAGCAGAAGCTCCTAAGTGAGAGCAGGATTTGCATATGCATCACGGCAGACCAGCAGCAGGGAGTGGTCAGCCAGAAAGGACGAGAAACCTATTTCAGCTCTAAGTTAGTTCCCTTATTCTCCAGAGTGACTGCAACCCTGGCCAGTGAGATCCATTTGCACTCTCAACAGCCCAACAAGTTAGATCCTAACTGAAGTCCAACTATTAAGAACTTAGTTTAATTCAAACATTTCTTAAACATTTGCCAGATATAAGACTCTGAGCAAAGAAACTTGGATCTCCAAAGCCCTACCAACACTGACCTTCCCTTCAAAGAGCTTGTAAACTAACCCAGGAGTCGGTAAAGGAGGGTGTCTTAGTTAGGGTTTTATTGCTGTGAAGAGACATCATGACCAAGGCAACTCTTACAAAGGAAAACATTTAATTGGGGCTGGCTTACAGTTTCAGAGGTTTAGTCCATTTAGTCATGGTGGGAAGGATGGCAAGGAAGGCAGAAAGACATGGTGTTGGAGGAACTGAGAGTTCTACATCTGGATCCACAGGCAGCAGAAGTGAAGACTGAGTCCTACACTGGACACAGTTTGAGCATATGAGACCTCAAAACCTGCCCCCCCCCCAAGTGACACCCTTTCTCCAACAAGGCCACACCTCCTAATAGTGCCACTCCCTATGGGCCTAGCATTCAAAAACATGAATCTATGTGGGCCACTCATATTCAAACCACCATAAAGGGGAAATCCAACAACTTCAAGGAATGTAAGAGAACACAAAGGCTGGAAGCTCAATGGGATCCAGGAAAAATAATTTGGACATGAGATTTATAGTAGAGCGGAGGTTGGGGCCACAGCTCAGTGGAGCACACTGAGCACAAGGGCCTGGGCTTGATGTCCAGTGTGGGTGCGAGGGTGGTGGATAAAGCCAATGCAATCTGGGGAGAAAAGACAGAATGAAAACAGAAACAGCTACTGTGCATGTGGAGTCCGAGTATATACTATGGAAACCTGTTAAAATGAAGCCCTACAAAGGACTCTGAAGGTGGCATGGAAACTTTGTGTTGAGAACCACAGACAAACTGCTAAGGGAAGCCCTGAGGGTCTCCAGTGGCTCACTATCCACTGATGCCTGTCATATGGCACTGGCTGCCTCCTTCAGAAAGCAGGGGGCCAGATGCCCACAGCAACAACATCAACGATGACCATGCAACCTTAGCCAACCATGCCAACAGTGCCAACTGCCTGTACAACAAGGCTTATCTCTCAGAGTTGTTGCTGATGTGTGGATAACGTGAATACTCACTTTTAAATACATAGGCATCAAATAAGCTTGGAAGCCTTGTAATTCTATCAAACTGACGAAGCATAAGCAAGTAGACTTAATGCAAAACTAACTGCTACAGCACTTAGTGATGAATGTGCAAACTTAACTTTATGTGCATACAGTTCAGAACCTACAAACAATACCTAAATTGAAAAATAATAACCTTCAACCAATTAGTTTAAAGAACTGCAGTTAACTTTTAGCTATCTAATTCTACTTAGTCCATAAGCCTTTTGAAGTAAAAGTCCATGTAGGAAGTTGTCATACCTGGTAAGGATACATTTAAAGGAGAACAGGACAAGGTGTGGTGGCACATGCCTACATCCCACCCAGCACTGAGGAAGCTGAAGTGGAAGGATCAAGGCCAGCCTGGTCTACACAGAGAGACCCTGCCTCAAAATAATAGTAAAAAATATAAAATAGGAATAATAATAATATAAATATAAAAGTGTTTTTTAAAAAACTACCATGTAGGACAAGTAAGATGGCTCAGCAGGTACTTGCTGCCAAACTTCATGGCCTGATTTCTACCCCTGGGTCCCACATTGTGGAAGGAGAGAACCAACTCCTATGTGTTGTCCTCTGACCTCCACATGTACAGTACATCTACACATCTACACCTACACAAAAGAAATGAATGCATTAAAATTTTTCAGTTTACAATGAGGGGTGTAGAGACAGCTCAGTGAGTAAGGGTGGTTGCTCTGCAAGCCTGAGTATCTAAGTTCGAATCTCAGTATCCATGTAAAAAGCCAGGCTGTATGTGCCTGTAATCCCAGCACTGTGGAGTAAGGAAGGGTAATCCAGACAGCTAGCCTCAATGAAACAGAGTTTCCAGCTCAGTGAGAGACCCTGACTCAAAGAAATAAGGCTAAGACTGATAGAGGAAGGCACCAATATCCTCTTCTGGCTTCTTTATACATTTGCATGGGCGTAACACCCACACACTCACATGTGTGCAACACACATCAGACACATACATACCATAACACAAACACATACACATTAATTAATTTTCATTAAGAACAATGTAAACTCTGCCATCTCATGGTGTGCTAATGTCCAATGCCCAAGTGAGATAAAACAGTGGCTTCTGTGGGTAAAAAGATGTGACACAAAAGAAAATCTGAGAACTATGCTAAGCAAGTGACACCAACAAAGCACGACTAACAACCAAACCAGCAAGGAAGCAGTTTATTTGCTGTAACCAACAGGAAGAGCAAGAAAAGGTGGAGTGGGGGCTGATGGTGGAAGGCTGGAACCATCCGCCTATTTGTTTAACTACTGGCTGAGTTCAGACTGGCCTACAGGCAATGGGGAACTACCAAAAGGCTTATTAGGGACTGTGACAATCAGAACCACATGTACTTGAGGGTGCACACACATACATACTTGTGTTTACAAACCATACAAAAACCCTTCAGCCCTACTGTGAAGGGATCTGAAAAGTAAAGGCCCTGAGTGAAGAACAGCAGCAACAGGGCTGTGGGAAAGGACGGAGCCAGACTGAGGCTGTGGAACAAAAGACAGACTTAAGAGAGGTAAATGGACCAGGCACTGCGAGCAATGGAGCTGAAGACAGTCTCTGTTTGGAGACTTAAAATGGTGGTCTGTTGTCCTTTTAAGAAACTGCTCAACTAGGGCCAGGGAGACGGCTCAATGTGTAAAGGGATGTAACGAGTGTCAGGAACAGAGTTCAGATCCTCAGAGCACTAACCACCAAGACCAGCCAACCAGCAAGCTCTGAGCTCAAGTGAGAAACCCTGCCTGACTCAACTACAGGGTGAGAATGACATCCCACATTAACACATGCACAAAATAGGAAGAAAGAACTTGGGGCAGCTTACGATGAACAATCACACTGTTCTCAAAAGCAGTTCCTCTCAGGGTGACATCTACCTGATCATTGGTCATACTGTCACAAGTCATCCAGAAGTCATAAGGACATATCAGAAAGACATTCAACTTCAAATAGACTTTTGGAACCTTCTCAATATAGTTTACTTTAAATACCTGTGGGTAAATTATTTAATTTATCAAAATTATATCCTTTAAGAGAAATATTCTACAACTGGGCCTAACTCTTTCCAAGGTCTTCATTTTGAACAGCATTGAATTTTACAATAAAATCTAATGCTTTTATGTATAGGCAAGCCTCAAACGACCTTGAACTTCCCATCATCCTGCCTCCATTTCCTGAATACTAGGTTACAGCATGCACTACCTCACCCAGTTCATATATATCTCCTTAGTAGGATGAAGATATGGCTTCCTGCTCTTCCTGAAGCCCCAAATTCAGGTCTTAACACTCACCTCCTATGACTCCACAACTGCATGTAACTACAACTTCAGAGTATCCAACACCCTCTTCTGGCCTCCACGAGAACCCACATATATGTGGCATTCACTCAAGACACACACTCACATATACATAAATTAGTAATAAATCTTTTTCCTTGTTTTTAGTTTTTGTTTCTAAGAAGCAGAACATCAGCCTAGAAGAAGCACAGGATCCGTCTCCAGACTGCTTGAGAAGACAATCAGACTTACTGTGTTCCAGGGCAAGATAACACACTCCATGACTAAATATGGAGACTTACTCCTCCTTGAAGTTACGAAAGCCTTAGAGACAACACAGAGTATCTAGCAATACCAGGTACATGGACTAGCACTTAATATGCACAAGTCTCTCCATGCATCAAGGCCAGGAAAACAACTCCCAGCTGACAATGTTGGTCTTAAAAATAAACTTGAAGAGAAGGGTTCCAGGGGAGAGGAACTCCAGCTCAGTCCACAGCAGCTCATTATATTATGGTAGAGACGTTAGCAATCATAGCATGAGCCTCTGTGAACTCAGGGAGAAGAACTCTTCTCCAGTGAAACAAAACCATCAGCAATTCGGTATGCCTAGCAAGTTTGCCAAAACGATGCAGGTTTTTCTTAGCTATTGTGTCAAAGCCAGAGTATTTAGTCTACATGTTGATCTACTGAAATTATGGTTCGTCAAAGATTTTTTTTTTAAAGACAGATTTACTAAGGGCCTTCTCGAAACTCTACAATACCTAAACAACTGCACATTTGTCTATAATTATGCTCTCATACACTCTCTCACCTCAGTATCATCATACATAATGCAGACAAATTACAAAGCACGACAGAAAACCCAAAGTGGTGAAAGAGCTTTGGGAAAAACTCTAATATAGTTTCATCTTTGTAAAAAACAATCCCACAAATTGCGTTAATCATCTTTCCTTTTATTGCTTATCCATCAAAAAAAAAAAAATCAATACCAGGTAAATTTAAATTAACCTCTATAAAGTGCTTTAAGCATATTATTCAACAATAAACTTCAGGAACATCTTAAAAAAAAATTTTGGTATTAATTTCTATGGCTTGAGCTCAGCAAGATGGTATAGTGGGTAAAGGCATTTGCTGCCAAACCTAATGACCTATATTCTGCCTCCAGAACCCACTGGGGGGGGGGGCAACTTCTGACCTCCAGATTCAAGATGTGACATGTGAGAAGGAAGGGAAGGAGGGAGAGAGAGGAGGGAGTCTGCCTATGATTTAATTTAAATGTAACTCAAAGTCACTAAAATATCCAGTGAAGTAGTAGGTGAGGTTGTTTTATCCATTGCTAACTGAATGAACATTTTGGAAAGAACAAGAGAGCCACATTCTGAGACACAATGACACTGGAGGCAGTGTCTCCAGGGAGTAGGTCTGCCTTAGACACTGAAATCTGACCTCACTCATCCAGTCCAGAGTATAGAAAAAGAGCCCAATGTCACGAGACTTGAAGAACCCACAAAGTTTCTGTATGCAAAACAGTCGGTACAGGGAGGTCCGTAACACAGCCGGACTTGGAAGGGACTGTTTTAACTTTTGAATGGCGGAAATAAAACTAGGCAAGAAGAGAAGCACTACCCAGTTTTTACCAGACTGACAAAAGCCATGAGAAAGATTCAGTGTCCGGTAGAAAAAGTCCCTGAAGAGGCCTAGGATGGCATGCAACAGTGAAGGAAGACCACACTCAGGCAGCAGCCCTGCACTCTGCTGTGGGAGTAGCTGACCACCTTGGGCTCTACTGCCCTGGGCAGCTTGGCCCCCCTAGCACACAGGGAAGCGTTCTAAAGATGGCAGTACTTCTAAGCAGTCTACACAAGAACACCTGTTACACTATCCCAGGCCTGGAAACATTTCCCCTGGAGCTTCAATGTTCTAGGGGGATGAAAAAGCTCTGTTTAAGTAGATCCGCTCTCCCAAAGCCACAAGGGTCACTGAATCCAAAATACCTGTTCCAGCCACTCTTGCTAGCACAAGGGTGCTCTGACTACATTATTCAGATCAGCTTTGCAAACTACAGGCTCCAACAAAGTCGAAGAACAGGGTGTGTTCTGTCACCCAGAGTGGAGGCCTGACTTTTCACAGAATCCGTTCCTCCCTAATCTTTCTCTGTTTGAAATCTTTTTAACACAATTACCTAAAATATACATATATGAGCATTTAAAATCCCCCTCTTATCTTTTTTGGGTCTTAAGATGTTTCTTGAATATGTGGTTACAGTCATCTCATACTTTCCAAAGGTTTCTAAAAGAAAGTAACCCAACACATCACATGGTCATGTCAAAACTAGCAATGGCCACAGTATCCCGAACCCTCACACAACCTAGAGGCATTTCTAATAAAAGTCAAGAAAATGTCACTTCTATACTTCTCAAACATTTTGGTCAACCAACCAAAAAGCTCAACTCTGTATTCTGTGGATGTTAAGTTCCAAACCCCAAGCCATAGTAATAGCAAAGAAAATCTGAATTATATTCATTTCTCTCAAAAATTACTGGATATCTATAATGTGCCATTTACTGAATATGGTGATATTTTATTTGTACTGAAATGTGATTTTATTTGTATGTTAATAAATAAAGTTGCCTGGGGGTCAGAGCTAATAGCAAGCCATAGCAGAGCTGGGCGTTCGTGGCGCATGCCTTCAATCCCAGCACTTGGTAGGCAGAGCTAGGTAGATCTCTGTGTGGTCAAGGATACAGCCAGCATTGGAGACACACGCCTTTAATCTCAATACCAACCATAGAAGACCTGGATGTCTGTACAGACAGGTAGTGATGAGGCGGTCATGTGGTTGGGTTTACAACCAATGAGAAGGCAAAACAGAAAGTCTATATAAAGACAAACACACAGGAAGTAGGTCTCTCTTGGCTGAAGCAGGAAGGGTAAGGCTCTTAGCTCTGACCTCTTGGGCTTTTATCTTTACATTGGCTCTGTGTTTCTTATTTAATAAGACGGTTACTTCTACAACTGAATGCTTCTTAGGCACTTCAAAGTCAGATAAAATGCATAGTTCATTTCTTCAAGAATGTTATAAGCTACAGAAACAAGCTAAACAACTTAAAATTCCTCAGTATTATAACACATGTATGTACAATGAGGTGACTGACTCTGGGAAGCCAGGGAAACACCACAGACACTACCTTTGAAGTAGTGAGGAGAAAGGCCAGTGAGGAGAGAAACCAGTGAGGGCATGGGCAGCCAGGAAGTCACATGCAAAACCTTCACTGGAGCAAACAAAGCTGGCGCATGACAGGGTGAGAGAAGAGTCAGCAAGGAGGTGAAGACCACATCAAGATGTCCCTGTGCCACACCCAGGGACACAGAACTCTTCCTGCAGGCTCAGGGGGTCTCCTGAAACCTATCCCACACTCAAGAGTCACAGAGGTCAGAGCTTTCCCTGACTCCCCCAGCCACAAGCCTCTTTGGCTTCCTTTTACTTTGAAGGCTGAGACCAGAGAGGGAGGTCACTGGGCAGGGAAAAGTGTGAACACTCTTACATAACTCGCTTCATGCAAGCTGAGAACAGCCTGCTCAGTCCTCTGGGAGCCTATCCAGTGTTACAGGGCTTCAGACAGTCTTAAAGGATGGAAGCACAGGATGAAGACTCGCCTCCACCATCTACAGGAACCCTCTCAACGTCTGAAGTACAGTTAGTCACGGAACAATCACCACATGCTATCCCTGAGATCCTCTCAGAGCACTTGTTACAGTGCTCCATACACTAATCTGAGATCCTTCCTAAACACTGTGTACATGGAATGTGTATCATCTCTCCTTGGAATGTGCCATCAATGGTCAGTCAGTGGAAGACACAAAAGTCCCAGTGCTCTCCAAGCACAGCAGGGCATGCCCTGTGCCCTGAGTGGCGCTACTTTTACAGACACTGGAGATCTGTAAGCACTGTGGCCAGACACTGCGGCCACCCTTGCTCATTTGGACTGCTCTCATAAGCATATCTACCTCTCCACCTACTACTCTTCTACCAGTTCCAAGTCAGCATTCTGTATGATGGCCACATGTGCATCTCACTAGGCCACAGACTAAGAATACAGGATACAGGCACAAGACTTTTTTGTTGTTTTTAATTTCCTCTCTATTTTCAGTGCACTGTGCAGTCTTACTATCTGGCCACTGTCTCAAAGGAAAGGTTCCATACACAACAAGTGAAAACTTAAGACTTGGATGTGAAAAATGACATGAGCTAATACAAGCCCAGTGTCACAGCATTCTCAAGCCTGGAAAAGAGGAAGTCTGTGTAACACTGTCCACTCCAAAACACTAGTACACAAGTAGGTCAGAAGTGTGGCTATCTATGGTAAGTCCAATTCCCTGTGAATGAGCTCTCAAACATAAAGGTTAGCTAGAATTAACTTCTTTACTTATACCTTGCTTAATTAAAATCAAGCAACAGCAATAGATTCTGCTATGACAAACATATTTTAACTAAATAACTTTTATATTGTGTTTTCAAATTTGTGATACATTATTCCAAAATAAGCAAATGTGGCAACAAGTACTTTACACATCTTCTGATTTACAGAAAGCTTAAAATTACATTTTGAACCTCGTTTTCTCATTAAGTGCCATTTTCTATAAACTACAGCTGTTTCTCACAAGCTTAATATGAATAGCTTGTATAAAGTGTGTGCTATACATAAGTATTTCAACTAGCACATCTCTGCAGTGATTCCTCTCTCCCTCCATAACTTTCCTAGTTCATATTTCTTATTTCCACACCACACTCCTTTTCAAAACTTTAACTCAGATTCAACTTTAGCACTTTAATCAAAACAAACGGAATCATATCAAAAGTTCATGCTAGTGAAACCGTTGGGCCAGAGCCACCTCTGTGGAGGTGAAGCAGGTATACGGAAGCACGCACACACCCAGTTCTTCAGAAAGCCATGTGCAATGAGCTCCTGTAACTCCTAAGACCTACAGGAGCCGGGCATGCGACTGTCTTGGATGGTACTCACCCTTCTGATTGGGAATTCGGGACAAACTTGAAGACTGACCTTTAGGTGTTCAGTCCCCTGTGTTAACAACACTCACTCACAGCACTGTGAACATCTGACCAACCACTGGCCACAGGAAGATGGCGTGTCTAAGGGAGCCAGCAAGAGGCTGCACAGTCATGAGAGCAAACTGCCCGGCTGGGACTTGACCATCAACCTATCCAAGCTTTGAAGACAGCATGCCTTGACCTGCCTTGTGGTGATATTGAGTTCCCCAAAATATTATGCACCCTAATAAACTTATCTGGGGTCAGAGAACAGAACAGCCACTAGGTATAGAGGCCAGAAAATGGTGGCACACACACCTTTCGTCCTATCACTTGGGAGGCAGAGATCCACCTGAATCTCTGAGTTTAAAGCCACACTGGAAACAACCAGGCATGGTGACTCACGCCTTTAATACCAGGAAGTGATGGCAGAAAGCAGAAGGGTATATAAGGTGTGAGGACCAGGAACTAGAGCTGGTTAAGCTTTTAGGCTTTTGAGCAGCAGTTCAGCTGAGATTCATTCTGGATGAGGACACAGAGGCTTCCAGTCTGAGGAAACAGGATCAGCTGAGGAATTGGCGAGGTGAGGTGGCTGTGGCTTGTTCTGCTTCTCTGATCTTCCAGCATTCACCCCAACACCTGGCTCCAGGTTTGTTCTTATGAATAAGACCATTTAAGATTCCTGCTACATGTCTTAAATCAACAAGGTAACACATTTGGAAATAATCTTGAACTAAGACTTTAAAGACATCATCTACTCACTGTTCTAGCTCGGAAGTACCAGAACACCCAAACAAGTAACTTCTCCTCTGTCTAGTCACCTTGAAGCTCCACCATTTTCTTCTACCTTTGCTGCCCTTCTTCCCCACCCCCTTCCAATTCCCTCCTTTACTGAGCAGACATCTACTATACTTCGTCCATAGACCAGATATACTCACAGTCCTACATCGTTCAGTGTGAGAGGCTATTAGCCACTGGAAATGACACCACTCAAAACTAAGATGTGCTGAAGTATAAAATTACAACAGGTTTTAAAGGCTTAACATGAACAAAAGTATATGAAATAGCTATATAATTCATTTACTGATTACATGTTTACATGATAGTTAAACAAGTATTAAAATTAATTTCACCTTTCTTCTTACTTTCTCTTAATGTGCCAACTAGAAGTTTTTAACCACACAGAGGTTCCCACCATACCTAATAATGCTATCCTAGATACCAGGATTTATCAGGGCCCAAAATCAAGTCCCAAACTGAAAGCCAGCCAGTGGGTGTAGACCTAGGACAGCCCCATGCCCATACCTCACGCTACCAAAAGGACAGTCTATGGGCCCAGAATAATTAGGACGAGTAAAATAGTGAGTCACGCACGACCCTGACCAAGGTATTTTCTCCAGCACTTCTGAAGACAAAGCCAACTTTAAGCTGAACGTCTAAAGAACAAAGCTTTCAGCTGGGCACCTCTAGTTTCAAGGTATCATTTTTAGTCCTCTAGGTTGTACCTTAGAAGCATTTTGAGAGACACGTCTTAACAAAGAGATTTTCTGGATTCCAACATCCTCCTCCACCATGAAGTCTTTTATCACTTTCTCTCCACACAAGCAATTAACCCTGCCTCTATCTGCATCTAATTCCCCACATCAATCAGAGTGAGTCTCCACAAAGAGAGAGAAACTGGATCAAACACACGAGTCCACACCACAATGCTCAAGGGCCGCCTGCTCATCTGAGAGAGACAGTCGAAGGAGACCTCAGCCTGGACAGCAACAAGAGACATGCTCATTATATATGAGGTTCCTCGTGGCATCAAGATTTTAAGGAGTTTCTGCAGGCTAAGTTTAATTCAGAACAAATGGGCCTGTTTCTTAGCAGCAGTTTGCCACCAAAAAGACATTCTAAGCATTTGAATCTCAGACTGCATGTGCTAGGGACTTAGCATCAACCACAGCATGGCAAACACTTCGTTAAACATCTTTCTGAAAGAAATGAAAGCCTTGGAGACTCTTTTCACGCCCCGAAGGCTGCACTAAGTGCAGCCTGTAGGCACAAGAGGCTCTCTTTTCAAGAGTGAGCAGAGAGTGAGAGAGTTAGCGTGTGTGGACCCTTCTCTGTCATCTCTGTCCAGGGTCCCACTGCTTTCTCAGCTCGTGTGTCCTCTGCCAACTGAAATGTTACCTCCACGAAGGACAACCCAGCTCACCGTTCCACACAAAGCCACAATAATCTCCACCTGTATTGTCACAAGAAATTCCCACAGCCAAAGCACTGTAGCAGGAGTTACTGTGTCTTCTCAAGTAGTTCCAGTTTAAAGAGTTCTTCATTTTTATTTTATGTGCATGGGTATTTTATCTGCATATATACACACAGTGAGCACAGACGCCACAAGAAGGCATGAGAACCCCGGAACTGGAGTTACAGACAGTGAGACACTACCCGGGTGCTGGGAACCAAACCTGGTCTCCTCTGCAAGAGCAGTTAGCACTCTTCCATCGAGCCCTCTCTCCAGCCCACTTACGGGGTGTCGCAAACACCCCATCTGAACAAGAAGACAGAGAAGCCGGGCGGTGGTGGCGCACGCCTTTAGTCCCAGCACTCGGGAGGCAGAGCCAGGCGGATCTCTGTGAGTTCAAGGCCAGCCTGGTCTACAAAGCGAGATCCAGGAAAGGCGCAAAGCTACACAGAGAAACCCTGTCTCAAAAAAAACATTTAAAAAAAAAGAAGACAGAGAAGCAAGTCAGCACCCCTGAACTCTCACGACCCTCCCTATCTTTCAGCTTAACAGATCCTTATGCAGCAACAGCACAATCCTAACACCAGGGAAACAAAAGAACACACTCTGTCTGCAAGCCTTTTAAGTCTGGCTGAGAAAAAGAAATGGAGGGAAGCTGATAAAGACGGCCACTTGCTGAGCACTGAGTGGGACGTACAGCACTGGCCAAGAGCACGGAGCCCCCAGGGATGCTCTTCTTCCTGGCTGATTCAAAAAGGCCCAGAAAGACAAAGTAATTAATGGAGGCGCTAAGAGTGTTTAACTGAGTAGAAATCTATTAGATTGAGGGGGAAAGTCATTCCAAAGGCAAGAAACACAAATTATTTAAAAGAAATGAGAGAATGTGGCTCAAATCCTCACGTAGAGGTGGGTCTTAGCCGAGCCTGACCTCAAAACTCACTGTGTAGTGGAGGAGGACCTCAAACTCCTGACACATCTGCTTCCACCTTCCAGACTTTCCAGGAGTGCAGGGCATCGTGGTGGGCTTTCGGTGGTGCTGGGGATCAAGCCTAGGCTGTCATGCATGCCAGGCAGGTGCTCTACCAAATGGCATCTCCAGCCCACACAGGACTGGTTTTTAAATGACCTCCCAGCATGGTCTCCTGAGGCCTTTGAGGCACTGCATAAGCATCCAGCTTTGCCATACTTCCCAGTACAGTGCCACAAAGAGGAGGGCACTCTCCTGGACCAGGCGTGGGTCACATCCCCTACTTAATCTCAGGGAACTTTCTTACCCTCTCTCTGCTTCGGTTCTTCACCTGTACAATGGAGTGGCAATACTAACTACCCTACAGCATTGCTACTGTCGGGAAGAAACGACCCGGAAGCACCTAGAGCACCATGAGCCATCACAACACTAGTTTTGCTTTTGTTTGAAAGGAGCTGAAATGACAGTCCTCTGCACTGTGGTTACGGCTGCTACCAAGAGTCACACACTTTCAAACCAAAATCCAAGTGCCAGTTGCAGGACACCTCCTTATGAGCTGTTGGCTGGAGAGCCCTTAGAGTCTCCTGAAACTCCACAGGCTACTGCCAGTGCTCTCAAGTACCCACCAGAACTACACGGAAAGATCCTACTGCTGAAGACATCACACACCCTAGATACTGGACAAAGAAGCTTCCTGGAAAGACACAAACCATAGTGTCATGAATACTTCGGGGGTAAACAGCTGCTTCCTGATTAGATCTGAGGTCCACCCCATGGGAGGGAATTCAAGCCCAGCCCTGTAGAATTCATCAAAAAGCCTACAGACAGGGAGTCCACAGGACCTATGGAGTACTACACTAGTGGTGTTTCCACAAATGGTAGTTAAATGGAACTGCTTAATGTTTGTTTACAGCCACACTTCAGTGAAGCTCTCAGCCTTGGTCAGAGAAGTCTTTCAGCAGTGGGTAACAGTCAGCGTGATGAGATAGTGATTGTTGAGTACCTGGCCCCGAATAAGACATCTTATCACTCTCTCCAAAGATGCAGGAACCTTGAGGAAGAGGGAGTGGGAAGACTGAGAGAGAGAAATGGGCAGAGGTATGAGGGGTACTCGCTATCTTCTGGATGTGAGAAGACCACTGCAATGAAGAAAATACCATCGTTTCGACATTTACAGGAGGCCTTCAAGAAAAAAAAAGAGGAAGGGAGGGAGGACAGGATGTGAAGAAGGAAGGGAAGGAGGGAAAGAGGAAGGGGGTGGTGGCAGGAGGGTGACTAGATGGAAAGAAGAGTGGCAGGATTGGGGAGGAGAGCAAGGAGAGTGGTGGACAAATGAGATCACGGAGTATTGCACAAAAGTATGATTCTGTCAAAAATCATAAAAATAAACAAAAAAGCATGCACACTAGCTTTGTCACAATTATGTGCCTTTCTGTAGTGTATACTGCAGCAAATTCAAAGCTCTTGTTCCCAACATGTGTCTGTGCAGTTTCTGTCCATAACTCCTCAATCTGTCCACAGTTCCTCAATCATCCCTACAGCTCCTCTATCTGTCCACAGCTCCTCAATCATCCCTATAGCTCCTCAATCATCCCTATAGCTCTTCAATTAACCCAATAGCTCCTCAATCTGTCCATAGCTCCTCAGTCATCCGTATAGCTCCTCAATCTGTCCATAGCTCCTCGATTATCTGTTCATAGTTCCACAATCATCTGTCCACAGCTCTTCAATCATCTTTTCATAGCTCCTCAATCATCTGTTCACAGCTCCTCAATCATCTTTCCATAGCTCAATTATCCATCCATAGCTTCTCAATCTGTCCATAGCTCCTGCTACTCAAACATAGGTCCACTGCTTACTGCCACCTCTGGCATTAAGCCTCTCTGTAGGAGAATATTATTTTAAGGTGTGTTACAACTGCATTTGTTTAACTCTGTGAAGCTGTGTTACTGTGCCTGTCTAAAACACCTGATGATCTAATAAAGAACTGACTGGCCAATAGCAAGGCAGGAGAAAGAATAGGCAGGGCTGGCAGGCAGAAAGGATGAATAGAAGGAGAAATCTAGGAGAAAAGGAAGGAGGAGGGAGAAAAGGAGGAGGACATCAGGGGCCATCCACCCAGCCACACAGCCAGCTGTGGAGTAAGAGTGAAAATAAGATATACAGAAATAAGAAAAGGAAAAAGCCCAGAGCCAAAAGGTAGATGGGATAATTTAAAGTTAACAAAAGCTGGCTAGAAACAAGTCAAGCTAAGGCCGGATGTTTATAATACGAGTAGGTCTCCATGTGTGGTTTATTTGGGAGCTGGGTGGCAGGCCCCTCAAAAGAGTAAAAAATAACCAACAACATTTTGGCATACCAACATGGCACTTGAATTTCCATAGAGGCTGAAAAAGCTTAAAAAAAATTAAGACTTTCTGCTGGACAGTTTCTGCCAGATAGTGAGCCCTTGGGCAGCTATAGTACATTAAGTAACAGAAAAAAAAAAAAAAAAAAAAAAAAAAAAAAAAAAAAAAAAAAAAAAAAAACTAAATAAAACGCCTGCCACAGTGCAAGCACCGGCATTTTAGAGCTCCAGGAAGGTTGAATGCAGTTCTCGCACAAACCTCTGACCAACTTATTAGTTATCAGCTTGGCTTTCCCAACCCAAGAAGTGAGCAGAGTCAGCTACCAAAGCCACGGGCAGAAGTCCACTTAGAAGTTTAAAGTTTGTTCATGCAGTCAAAAGGGCTAAAAGATGCGCAATAAAAGAGGTCCAGACAGAAAACCTCTAGCCAGGTCCCAGTGTATTTTACAATGTGCATACGCTTAGGAAACAAAGAAAAGGGGTATAGTCATAGAAAAAAAAATGAATAGTTTATAAAATAAAGTCTTTAAAGAGAGCAAAAGAAAAAAGCCACGTAATTGGAAATACACAGAGAGTCTGGATCCTGTATGTTATTGTGTTGATTTTGAATTTTTTTGAATGTTGTTGGCCAAATGACAGCTTCTGGCAGACATGGGCTTGTGAACAGGACTGCAAAAGTGAACCAACCTAGATACTTTAGGGATATCTTAACTTTAAAAAAGAAGTCAAAAAATGTATTTGTCAAATGGAAATAAAAAATGCTTTGGAGTTGTGTTCCCACAGGAGATGAGAGGCTGTGGATTCCTTCAGGGTTAATATAGATCAGGTTTGATCAGGCAAGACCTCCTGAATCTTGAAAGGTATTATCTATCAGCAAAGGTTACTGCTGGTCTTCCTAGGAGTTGGCCATTATCTCCAATTTTCTCTCTGGGACCCTAAAGATACTTCATCCACAGACAGCAGGAAGCAGTCTGGAGAATACTAAGCCCACATTCCCAAGAGATCAGGGTGGGTGGTCTTTGGCTATTTGGTGGATTATGGATGTTTGTTATCATTTAGAGAAATACAGAATACTGATAAAATTTAAAGCTATTTTTGTTATACTGTATATATGTTTCCACTCTTGTCTAAAGGATTTTTATATACTGATACAAATTTAAGGCCTTTGTTACCACATATTGTATATGTGTTTCTACTCTTGTTTAAGGTATTGTAACTATGCAGTTCATTTAAAAATGTAAGGTAAAGTCCTAGTTTTTGAAAGCTATTATTACAACCTATACAGGACAATCAAGAAACATAGGTCAGTAGTTAGTCATTTATAACAATCCAATTTGTAGATATGTTAGGTATGTTAAATAGATATATTTTAGATAGATGGTCTTCAAATACTTCAAAGACCTATAGACTATGGCATTTAAAATGTTTTGTTTGCCGGGCGGTGGTGGCGCACGCCTTTAATCCCAGCACTCGGGAGGCAGAGCCAGGTGGATCTCTGTGAGTTCGAGGCCAGCCTGGTCTACAAAGTGAGTTCCAGGAAAGGCGCAAAGCTACACAGAGAAACCCTGTCTCGAAAAACAAAAAAAAATAAAATAAAATAAAATAAAATGTTTTGTTAAAGTTTTTTATGACAATGAGACACATCTGCTCCTGGCAGCACCAATTTACTTCAGAGGAGATGGTGGGCATTGAAGAAACTCCTTAAGGAGTTTGCTTTCAATGTGGCAAGGTTAGTAGCAAGAAACTGCTCTTGCCTGGACTGCTTGACAATATGTTGTATAAACATGTAGGATCCACAGGACAGCTGAACTTTGCCAAAACAAGGTGGGATGGTCCTTCAAAATTCCTGCTTCACAGAAGTCTGCCAGATATTCTGCAGGACACAGAGGAAAGCAACTGACAAACTTTACCAAAACAAGTCAAGACAGTCCAAAATTCCTGCTTCATAGAAAAGTCTGCCAGATATTCTGGCCCTATAGGTTGAAGATGAATGCCCCAATGTTGCAGAGGAACTTTGAGTGACTGTCCAGGCAGCCAAATGTTTCTGTTGTTAGATAACATTATATCCTTCTGGGTTTTTTATGGAATTGAAGACTAAATAGTTACAGTTGCTGTTTTCCTTAGTTATGATAGAAAGTAAATTATGTAAAACTATGGAGTCACTAAGATGGGGTGGATGGTAGAGTGCTTTCTCTGAATTTGCTAAATATAAATGGACTAAGTATTGTAAATTGTTACTTGATAACTGCTTTTGTTGTATGGAGTTTTATTATGTTGAAGTTAAAACCTTTCATTTTTATTTAGACAAAAAGGGGGAAGTAGTAGAATATTATTTTAAGGTGTGTTACTTTTGTTTATGTTGCATTTGCTTAACTCTGTGAAGCTGTGTTACTTTGCCTGTGTAAAACGCCTGATGGTCTAATAAAGAACTGAACAGTCAATAGTCAGGCAGGAGAAAGGACAGGCGGGGCTGGCAGGCAGAGGGAATATACAGAAGGAGAGATCTAGAAAAGAAGTAGCCAGAGAAGGAGGACATCAGGAGCCAGCTACCCAGCTATACAACCAGCAATGAAGAAAGAAAGAAAGGTATACAAAAATAGAGAAAGGTAAAAGTCCAGAGGCAAAAAACATACCAGTTAATTTAAAGTTAAGAAAAGCTGGCAAGAAACAAGCCAAGCTAAGGCTGAGCAATTATAAGTAAGAATAAGCCTCCGTGTGTGATTTATTAGGGAGCTGGGTGGCAGGCCACCCAAAAAAAGTAAAGAAACTCCAATAACATCTCTCTCCCCTTATTTACTGAGAAACAGCATCTCTAATATTCTCTAAATGGAACAATGGCCAACACAGACTCTCTTGGGGCACTGGCCTCTCTGTTATCCACAGGCCCAGGCAGTAGCTCCCCTCCAAGGCTGTTAAGTAGCTCATAAACCCATCCTGGTCCTTCCCTGGGGAACAGACATCATACCTTTCTCACATGGGCACTCAATATGTGCTTTTTCAAGAAATTAAAATACTCTCCCCTTTAATTAAATCAAGAGCAGACTAGAACTTTTAAATGCTGTAATATCTCTCAGGTGATTCTCACTAATAAAAACCTTTACCCAGAGAAACCATGAGATCAATTTTACACAGTTCCAATGAAGATATTAATTCCTACAGAGAAGGGAGTGGAAAAATACATTCTTAAAGTGACTGACAACCTCCAACAATGAGTCACCCTCCCACAGCTGTGGGCAAGCATATCCCTCCCCCTCTCTCAATTCTCTGAACAGGTTCGTATGTTTTGGCTCCGGCTCTTGCTGCTCCTCTGCTATATGTTTACAAAGGGTGGGACAAATTTTTAAGTGGTACCACTGCTTATTGGGAAACCAAAGTTTATTCTGTCTAGTTACAGCTTCCAACATCCAGTACAAGATAGCTAACCTAAAACTACCCCAAAAGCTTGGCTTACACAGTAATAGTGCATTGCAATACCAAACACTTGTTGCTCTTGCAGAGGACAAGAATTCAGTTCCCAGCACCCACATGGTGGCTAACAATTGTCTGCTAACTCCAGTCCCAGAGGATCTGACACCTCTTCTGGCCTCCACTGATACTACACACAAACATATATGAAGACATAAAATAAAAAATAAATTTTTAAAAAAATTATTAAAGTTAGTAACAAAAAGATACAATAAAATTCAAATAGACTTCCTCTGTCTTTGTAAAGGTATATGTAAATATTCCTCACAGCATCACAATGGATATTGTGGGTTGCAAAGGAATTGGGCCACAGGAAGGAAACATGATTTAGACACCAGACATACATTCAGAGACGAGGGTGGCAAGAACAAGCCGGCTGATGAGCACACAGAGAGAACAGAACCAAACAGAACTGTCATCATGCTGCAGCTGCCAGCGAACTCCTAACTCAACAGCCTCCTCCAGTGAGAAGTGTCATCGTGCTGCAGCTGCCAGCGAACTCCTAACTCAACAGCCTCCTCCAGTGAGAAGGCCCTACCAGAACAATCGCTCCGAGCACCGCTGGGGCCATGGACTCTCCAGACAAGCAGCAGGTCCCCACGGTTTTCAGCACCGAAGCGGCTTACACACGGCACCAACAACTACCGAAGGTGAGAGTTACATAGCTCAACTTTCTATTTGGGAAAAAAAACTATTTCTAACATATTAATAACTCCAAAATTAATAAAACTATTATAAACTTAGCACTTCTTCTATAATCTAGTGTTTTCCAAATACACTAACTGGGGAAAGAGAACTTGAAACTAACAAAATAAGTTATGCCAATGAATGCTTTAAACTTAGTCCAAAGACCAACCATGTTATGTTAGTAACAGCAATTATTAAGACTCCTTTTATTCCAGTTTTCCAAATTAACAGTGGGGAAAACTTCCTTTTCTCCTCACTTCTGAAATGTGCTTTCAGAGGCTCCCATGCACAGCACATAAGAGGGACTAAGCAGCCAAGGCCTCGGTCTTCAGGTGCCTTCAATTTCCTATTACACTATGGCAATGGCCACATAAGCATTGTGGCAATTAACATGTCAAGCAGAGGGGCTGGAGAGACAGCTCAATGGTTAAAAGCACTGGCTGCTCTTCCAGAGGATGCAGGTTCAATCCCTAGCACCCACCTGGTGGCTCACAACCATCCATAACTTCAGTTCCGGAAGATCCAACACCATTTTCTGGCTTCCACAGGCACCAGGCATGCACATCGTGTACAGTAAGACATGCAAACAAAACACCCAGACACATAAAATAAGTTCTTAAAAAGAGAGGGATCATGGCGCAGTGCTGGTACACCCCTTTAATCCCAGCACTTAGTAGGCAGAGGTGGGTGAATCTCTGTGAGTTTCGAGGCCAGCCTGGTCTACAGAGAAAGATCCAGGACAGCCAGAGCTGTTACAGGAAAAACCCCGGCAGGGGAGTCAGGGGTGGGGGGTGGAGGGGTTCCTCAATAGGGCTGGCTATGAAAAGTCTGTAAAATAGCCGCATTATCCCTACTCCCCTTGACATGTCCTCACATTCCACAGCTCAACATCTGTGGCTCTTTATCAGCTCTAACTGCAAAGATTTGGGGTTCTATTTTCCATTAGAAAAAGCCTTATGAACCTGTCTCTTGTTCCCTTAAAGCCCTGCTTTCTGAGTAAGCTAATTAGAGCAGGCACACCAGAACTAGCTGGCATCTAGACACAATTTCAGTAAGAGCAGACACTTGGCAGGGTCATGGCAAAGTATCCCAAAATGCCAGGTTGGAGCCGGAGCCTTCCTGAGCCTCTCTTAGGTAGCAGCATTATGAGCACTTAGGAGTCTAATCTCCCTTCAAGCGGGGACCAAACAGGTTAAAAGGAGTTAAGGAAATAAGCAACACTTCTCAAAGAATACGACAAGTTACTTACAAAAAACATAAGCACAATAATCAATCCTGACTGCCCAGAGGACATGGTCACTGCACCACCTACACAGTGTCCTCTTCGCAACCTTTATACAGGCTTCTTTCCCATTAACTTCTGCCTTGAACAACTATGCAAGGTTTACATTTCCCACTCCAGGTGAAGAAACAGGCAGTATAATTAAATGACTCACTGAGATGGTACTAACTCGGACTCTGAATCCTGGGTCAAGGAAATCTGTGTTCTATGTAATAAGTCTAATGGGTTCATTTGCAAAAATAATAATAACAAATAATAGAGTAACAAAAAAAATCTCAAAATACACACACACACACACACACACACACACACACACACACACACACACACACAAGAAAATAGTTCCTAAAACATTTTATGCAATCATTAGCCCCACAACAAACTGGCAGTCATGAAGACGGTAAAATCAAAACTATGTGAGTTCCTATTTAGCAGCTACCTAACTAGGCAGAGAAAGGGAGAGAGAAAACAAGTCTCACCCAATGACCTAAGGCTAACCTTTAGAAACAAGAAAAAGACGTCTGATAGAAGGAGGAAAATAATAAAGAACAGAAGTGGATGCCAAAAGCTTTGTCTTTAACACAATCGCCCAAACTTAAAGCATCCCGTAAGACTAACCAAGGAAGAAACAAAACACAAATGGTCAGTGTTAGAAATGGAGGAGGAAAAGAGAACAAAGCTAGAAGCCAGAAAGCTGATACACACTAAATACAGTGCATAACTTTATGCCCAGAAATACAACTTACATGAAAAAAAACTGATACAAGAAAGAGAACTTCTAGCCGGGCGGTGGTGGCGCACACCTTTAATCCCAGCACTCGGGAGGCAGAGCCAGGCGGATCTCTGTGAGTTCGAGGCCAGCCTGGGCTACCAAGTGAGTTCCAGGAAAAGGCGCAAAGCTACACAGAGAAACCCTGTCTCGAAAAAACCAAAAAAAAAAAAAAAAAAAAAAAAACCTCACAAACTAGGAATGAGGCCTGGTAGAGAACTTCCTAAATGAATGAATGACAGGAAGGAAGAAATGAAGGGAGGGAGGGAGGGAGGGAGGGAGGGAGGGAGGGAGAACACAGGAGAGGGGGATTAAAAGCAGCAGAAATCATCATCAAGGAAAAGACTGCATTCTTCTCTCCTGAGACAAAGGAAAGCATGAGCGCCAAAGCGGTTCTGGAGGTCCTGGCCACAGCAGTGAGGCAGAAACAGGAGTGCAATTCTTATCAACTGGGACGAACACCTGTGGGTCTTTTTGAGGGGTCGGGAGGATGCTGAGACAGGGTCTCTCTGTGCAGCCCTGGCTATCCAGGAACTCACTGTGTAGACCAGGACCCTCCACCTCCTGAGGAATGGGATTAAAGGGTTCGCCACCATGTCTGCCTGGGTAACATCTTCATTTACAAAGAAAACACAGGAGAATTTACAAAACAACTGTTTGGGCTAATTAATTTAACCAGACAAAAGGGCACACACACGATGTGAAAATCAGTATGCTCCCACACACAACTATAAAACAAAATTTGTTTTACATCCCAATTGTGTGGCCTGAGACAGCAAGAGACAGACAGACAGGCAGACTCACATGCACACATGGGAGGAAAGGAACGTAATTAAAGATTCACCAAAGGTGAAAACCCAACCCATCCCAAACAGTGGTAAAGAGAAGACCACAGTGGCCAGAGTGGGGAAGCCAGGAAGCAAGCAGTTCAGAACCGTGGGATTCAGAACCCTGAGGGAGGCTGACAAGAGGAAACAAGAACTCACCAATGCCCTGGTATGTTTTACCTTTGAGTTTTTATGGTTCTACCAAAATTACCAGAGCAAAAATTACCTTTTGATAACTAAAAATTTAAAAACTTAGATGACAAGGAAGTTGCCGTCTCAGGAAAGTGATCTGGGAAAACCGAGCATGCTCCGTGAGTCCCATGAGGCTGCCAACAACGTTCAGAATTCTGCTAGTGATAGAGAAAGTCACAGCGGGAACACACCTTTAATCCCAGCACTCAGAGGCAGTTGGATTTCTAAGTTTGAGGCCAGCCAGGTCTACAGAGCAAGGTACAGGACAGCCAGAACTGTTACACAGAAAAAATTCAGTCTTGAAAAAACAGAAAAAACAAAAAAATGTCACTAAAAGTCAACCGTGGAACAGCTACAGCCTCACCGTATGGGACAAAGAAATACAGAGACCAGTAGTTGAAAGCATGGCCTCTAGAAGTTTAAGTTGATAGAGAGATGCAGATGCTAGAGGAAAGGGCCCTGCCCCTTGTAGGGAGAGAAACATGACACCCTATAAAAGAATCTCCCAGCACTCGGGAGGCAGAGGCAGGCGGATCTCTGTGAGTTCGAGGCCAGCCTGGGCTACCAAGCGAGTTCCAGGAAAGGTGCAAAGCTACACAGAGAAACCCTGTCTCGAAAAACCAAAAAAAAAAAAAAAAAATCTCTACAGAGAACCAAGTCCTCACTTCCCACCTTGCATTTTGATTCCACTTACTATTGAAACTTGGCGTAACATTATTTTAGGAAAAATAAAATGTAAAATAACACTTAAATAAAAATCTACTGTTATCAGCACTGAAGCCTCCATCAAAAAAATACTTTTCACTGCATTTGGTTTATCTAAATAAGTTTACAGATAATTATTGTGAATATAACACATGATAAATGTATATAAACAACTATACCTACGAAACTTAAAACATCTATGTTATGTACAAACTGAAGAATGAGGCAATTAAAGCATTAGTGAGCCAGTGAGATGACTCAGCGGGAAGGTGTTGGCTGCCAAGTACAAATCAGCCAAACCAAGCCTGACCACCAGAGCTCCATCTCAAGAACCCACACAGTGGAAGGCCAGAGCTGACTGCCAACTCTTCTCAAACCTACTCGTACAGCACACATACCCGAGTGCACACACAGCACACACAGTGTACATATGCACTCACAAACATACATCACACACATATGCACTCACATACACACACAGCATACATGTGAACTCACACACACAGCATACATATGCGCTCACACAGCACACATATGCACTCATACACACACAGCATATATATGCACACACACATACATACTCACACACACATATGCACTCACACACATACACAGAACACACATAAGCACTCACATACACACACAGCATACATATGCACTCACACACAGCACACATATGCACTCATACACACACACAAAATAAATAAAATCTAATTTTTAAATGCATGGTTAAAAAACACTCAATACATCAATTTCCCAAGAAACTCTGCAAATGTCAATTGACAAAACAATTTTTTTCACAACTATTCACATCTGCCTAAAAAATATATAGTGTGCCCAAGATCCCAGGTATTCCACTTGAGTTCTTCAGCCACCCACAGTAGCACAAAACACACAATTCCTCATATCTAAAACATGGTTGCCCTGATGGATTGCCAGTCATTCCTGTACCCAGTCTCTAGACCAGTGGTTTTCAACCTTCCTAATGCTACAACCCCTTAATACAGTTCCTCATGCTGTGGTGACCCCCAACCATAACACTATTTCATTGCTGCCTCATAACTGTAATTTTACTACTGCTTTGGATCCTAATGTTAATACCTGATATGCGGATATCTGATATGTGACCCCAAAGGGGTCGTTACCCACAGGTTGAGAACCACTACAGAGGGCGAAGCACTCCTAAGGACTATTTTTGTGGAACAACTTTCAATCACAAAAACACCAAGAACCAAAAGAAGTAAGGAAGATGGGAGACGAGAATCCAGTGAAAAGCTGAAGAATACATATCATATGTTTTTGAAATAGTAGTAACATTTGGCTTAATCCTAACATTTGTCTAAGAGTGGCTCTACAGTGATTTTCAAAGTAGATTCCATGGGATGTGGGTAGCCACTACTCACTCCACACTTGTAAAGCTGAACCTGTGATTGTGCAATCAACATTACTACCACCAGAAGACATTTGGCATTGGAAAAAAGAAGTCTTTACACTCATATCCTGCACCAAACCACCTTAGCATCACTTCCCCTCAGCTGAGAGGCTGCAAGAATGAACTTGCAGGGATTAATTACACTGACATGCAGAGCAGCGCAAACAGTAAACTAGGAATGTGGCATCCCCACAGTGAGACGGGACAAACGCCTTCGTCACTCTTTGTCACTGAAGAGACATGAGTACTCCATAAGCCAAACACGTAAATGCAGAACAGAGACAAAAACAACCAATTTTAAGATTTGGGAAAGGAAGTGGATTCTAAAAAGTGTCCCTTTAAAGGCAGCCCATGTAGATGGCAAGCAAGCTCAATGCTGCTTCTGGACCCAGCCAAGTGATTTCACAAACTGAGAAACAGGAGAAGACAGAACCCAACTTCACATGTGTTATTCAGAGCAGACTGCTCCACATCTGACATGTGTCTACTGGTGTCCCGACCAGCTCGAAGTCCCTATCATCCAATTCCTTCCTGGTAGTCAACTACTTTTTAAGAATGTACTGATTTGTGTTGTTATTGTTCGTTACTTTTATTTAGTTAGTAAGTTGGTGTGCATTGTGGCAATGCTCCTGCCACGCATGGAGGTGAGAGGACAACTTGTGAGAGTCATTTCTCTCCTCCCACCACGTGATCTCTGGGGATCAAACTTGGATAGTTGGGTTTGGCAGCAAGCGCTTTTACCTGCCCTACGATTTCGCCAGTGCCTCAACTAAGTCCTAATGAAACAAAGCCCACACACCTCTGCTGTCAACCATGAAACACATGCTGGTAAATATTTCCTCTAAAACAATGAAACCAAGAGTGTGTTGAGACAAGAGTAGCTAAACTACAGTTTACCATGTTTCCTAACCTCTGAACAAGCCTGGGCGCCCATCTATATATAGATATGGATCTAACTTTCATCTATGTCACAAGCTTAAGACGCAGCAAAGACACTGAGTGAGAGCTTGGAAGAGCTTTGTCACTCACGAGGAAGGAGGCACAAGGGCACACAGGCCATGTGAAACCAGCTCCTGCAAACACTCACTCATATTTATACACATTTGGAGGCTGGAGAGATGGCTAAATGATCTAGCTGGTCTTGCAAAGGACCAAAGTTCAGTTCCCAGCACCCACATAGCAACTCACATCTAGTTCCAGGACATTCAGTGTACTCTTCTGGCCTCTGTGTGCGCCAGGCGTGCGCACGCACGCACGCACGCACGCACGCACGCGCACAGGCAAAACACTCATATATGCAAATACAAATAAATCTTTTATTCCAGCATGATGGGGGCTGCCATCCCACAAAAGGTGAAGATCCCGAGAGGAGCCCACAGGCTCCTTTGAAGCACAGCCAAGGGGAGTTCCTAGAGCAGTTAGGTCATTTCAGATATGATTGGCTCAAGTAAAGTGACAATCATAATAGTATGTTCTAATTGGCCAGTGCTGGGGGAGGGGGCTGATCAGGGCTACAATTTTCCATTTTGGGTCAGGCCTAGACAAGTCCCAGGCTTTGTCCTTCAGCTGCTGTGGAGGCTGGCTGGCTTAGCATGTACTGACTCTGGGGCTGGCTCAGTGGCCCAGGCTTGGTGCATCCTGTCTCCCTTGTCCCTGTGGTCGGGGCACCAGTGACTATTTGTCCTTTGTTGATACCTCTTTCAGAAACTGCTTGTTCAGTCTCAGGAAACTGAAATTGAGGCCTGATCTCCAAGAGAAGACTGAGCAGCCTTGGGGAGGGATCTCAGGATCTTGTATCGAGGGTGAAAGTGGATCGTTTGTTTGACATGGAATACATAAACCCCACCATGAAGCTTTTGTGGCTGTCTGGTTGCTGTAAGCTCTAAAAAAAAAAAAAAAACAAAGATGGACTTGTTATATAGTCTTGGCTGGACTGAATTGCCCACCTCTGCTGCCCAAGTACTGGGATTACCAGTGTGTGCCCTCACTCTTGGATCAGAAATTTTTTGTTTACTTTTTTGGTTTTGAGGGTTTGTTTTTTTTTTTGGGGGGGGGGGCAATGTTGTGGGTTGAACTTAGCACCTCAAACATGCTCTACCATACTCTACCACTGGAGAATTTTAAAAAATTCTTAAAGATTTCTTTTATTTCGTGAAATAAATAAATAAATAAATCTTTAAGAAAAATATATATGTACATTTCAATGTACTTTAGAAACTCTAAGGATACCTTCTGGTAGCTTCATCAATTGAAAAGAAGAATATCAAGTGAACATTTTGTCACGACTAACAACCCCTTCTGGAACATTCTTTTTTTAATTCAAGGTAAGGAGAAGTAGTGCTAGAATCCTATTTCCCAGTTCACACATATCAGCCTACTGAAGGCTCCCAAGTATTTCTTTCTCCCAAAATCAATTTTATTCAAATTTTTTAAATGTGCATATGTGTCTTCTATGTGTGTATATACGTTTACACACACACACACACACACACACACACACACACACACACACACACACACACACACACACATATCACAGGTGTGCCAGTGCCTCAGAAGTCAGAACAGAGTATTAGAACACCCAGGCACTGGAGTTATGGCTCAGTAGGTAAATCATTGGTCATGCAAGCTTGAGTTTGGATCCCTATAACCCATATCAAGCTGGCCATGGCAGCAGACACCTGTAGTCCCAGGACTCCTACAGAGAAGTGGGAAGTGGAAACAGAAATCCTGAAGCTCATGGGCTAGCTAGCCTGGGCACGGTGGCAAACAACTAGAGACCATGTCTTCAGGTGGAAGACCAGAACCAATAAACACCCATCACTGTCTTCCAGTCATGACACACACACACACACAAATACAGACCAACAGACATCGTACACACACACACACACACACACACACAAATACAGACCAACAGACATCGTACACACACACACACAAATACAGACCAACAGACATCGTACACACATACACACATACAGACCAACAGACATCGTACACACATACACACATACAGACCAACAGACATCGTACACACACACACACACACACACAAATACAGACCAACAGACATCGTACACACACACAAATACAGACCAACAGACATCGTACACACACACACAAATACAGACCAACAGACATCGTACACACACACACACACACACACACACACAAATACAGACCAACAGACATCGTACACACACACACACACACAAATACAGACCAACAAACATCGTACACACATACACACAAATACAGACCAACAAGCATCGTACACACACACACACAAATACAGACCAACAGACATCATACACACACACACACAAATACAGACCAACAAACATCGTACACACACACACAAATACAGACCAACAAACATCGTACACACATACATACAAATACAGACCAACAAACATCGTACACACACACACACACACACACACACACAAATACAGACCAACAAACATCGTACGCACACACACAAATACAGACCAACAAACATCATACACACATACACACAAATATAGACCAACAAACATCGTACACACATACATACAAATACAGACCAACAAACATCGTACACACACACACAAATACAGACCAACAAACATCGTACACACACACACACATACAGACCAACAAACATCGTACACACACACACAAATACAGACCAACAAACATCATACACACATACACACAAATACAGACCAACAAACATCGTACACACATACATACAAATACAGACCAACAAACATCGTACACACACACACACATACAGACCAACAAACATCATACACACACACATACAAAAGTGCTTTAATCGAAGATTTCGGAGGCTGAGGGAATAGCTCAGTGTGGAGTACTTATCTACCATGTGCAAGGGCCTGGGTTCAAGCTTCAACACACACACAAAGAAGTAAGATTCCACACATCAGTGCATTTACAATTTCAATCCCTAGTATCTGAGAAACTAAGATCAACTGAGAAAATATTTTAATAATAATCAGCCAATGTTTTAATAAAAATATATTATGAATTTTCACTAACATTAAAAGTAAAATGCATGTATACATATAAAACAGACTGTCCATCACAATGAGACTAAAAGAAAAGACTTACACAAGTATTAAAAGAGCTGAGAACTGAGACATTGCCTTGTATGGGAAGCTGCTGGGTTTTTAAAGAGCACAAAGGCACAAAATGAGACTCTGCTTCTGTTAAGGCAACTAAACATCTCTATGTCCCACACCACACCTCCTTACTCTTCAATGTACACAAGGACTGAAAGGGGGCAACCAACAGTGAGGTTTAACCTCTGCCCGACTCTGTCTTATCCGAACATTTCAGTAAAGCTGTTTATACTTTACTTTATAACCCATGAGCCCCAGGAAAGTTAGACAATAAATATTCTAGGACAGAAACAAGTGAAAATGGGTTTTGAAAAGCACTCCATAGCTCACAGAGTCCTTCACCACATTATGCAACCTGATCCCCATGATAAGCCTGTAATACTTAAGGACTTTACATGTGAGAACTTGGGGGAGGGGGCAGGGGAAGGTTTGCTCCACAGCTAAAGAACCAAAGCCATGCCTGAGATACTACTTCCTTTCCGGATGGGGCTTCTCTCCATGGTACCTCCACAGGACAGTGCCATCTACACCACAAGTTACTCCAAACAAGTGCTGCCGTTCACGTCCAGGCTCACAGAGTGGAAGAAGTCATTAGTGAAAGATATCAAAAGACCCAGAAGAGAAGGCTCAGTGGTTAAGAGCACTGGCTGCTCCTGCAGAGGACCCAGGCTGACTCCCAGCACCCACATGGTGGCTCACAACCATCTGTAACACTGGTCCAGAGGCTCTAACTCCCTCTTCTGGCCTCCATGGGCACTGCACCTTGGGTGGCGCACAAGCATACATGAAGACAAATCACACATACACATGAAATCTTGTTTCAAAAGATTCAGTCTTGAGCAACCACCACTAAGACCTGATGGAAACCATTCTTCAAAAATGCCTCTGTGGCTGCGTATCAGATTCAGTGGTGAAGCTTTTTTTTTTTTTTTTTAAGTTCTTTAGTGTGTGGGGGCCTGTACTGAGGATGTTTTGTTTTGTTTTGGGTCCTCAGTAATTTTTAATAGTGCAACTGGCTTTGGAAACCAGGAAGTTTAGTAACTACTGCTTCGGTGATGAGAAGGCCAAGTGTTCCAAGCAGGAAGAAAAAGAGGGGTGATGCAGGGTAAATAAAGAAAAATAAAAATGCTTCAGGGGCTGATCAATGCCAGAGTGGACTGCAAAGGAACTGGGTCCCTGTGTCACGTGTGGCGGGAGAAATCCTGAGCGGTCTGTTGGCACATTTAAGCTCTGCAAACCATCTGTTGACTGGGGACGCACTTAACTAAGCTGGCTGCAGGAGTCACAACAGTACTGCCCATGCTTCAAATGACTCAAAAACTTGAACTTTTTATAGATTTTTAAACTTGAAAGCCACCCTTTTAGAGATGAACAGAACTAATTTATAAGTTGTCCAATACCTCATAATCAATTAGACAAATTAGGTAGTTTCTCTAAGAATCAATTTGCAGCCAGACCTGGTGGCACATGCCTTTGGTTCCAGTACTTTGGAGGCTGAGGCAGATGGATCTCCATGAGTTTAAGTCCTGCCTGGTCTACATAGTGAGTTCCAGGCTAGGACTACATAGTGAGACCCTGTCTCAAAAAAGAAAAGAACTAAACAAATAAATGACAATTTGCGATTACTTCTCCAAAAAAATGTTCTCACGGTATCCAGATACAAGATGACAAGCTCAGATGAGCAGAGTCTTTCCATGGTCTTCTGGATTGGCGCAGGTGGGAGATGTCTGGTTTTATTTGGCACAGTTCCCTTTCTGCCTGGGGAAAACTTCATTTCTGAACACTGGTCCTATAAACTCCAGAAGATTCTGAGTGCAGCACTTTGGCATAACACAAAGTTGAGAGATTATTCTTGAAAACAATCCATGTTTTTAAACTTTAAATAAAGAGGAAGGGGGAGGGTGCTGACCAAGCAATTCCATAGAAGTGGTTGGTGCTACGGACTTGTGAGACAGCGCAGTGGTTAAGAGCAATGGCCGCTCTTCCAGAGTTTGGTCCTCAGCACCCACATGACAGCTCACAACCAACCACCTGTAGCTCCAGTTCCAGGGGATCTGGAGCACTGCAATCCGAGGCACTGCACACACGTGGTGCACATACACAAAGTGGTAGGAATTAGAAGGATGGTACCCAGCACACACCCCTTAGTTTTATAAGCCTCCTTCAAAAGTCTGCCTGTCAACTGACATTCTACATCACTTCTCTGTTTATGAAGTTAACCCCACTGACACCTCTTAGTTAATACCAAGCAGATGAAAATCTGTCTGAATCTGACTCCCTATGTTTCAAAAAAAAACCAAAATTCATACTTCTTTTACAAAAGTCTTACAGAATTACAAACCTCAGTCAAAGCAGCTGAGTACTAATATAAAATAAAACTGGACCATTAACCTAAAAGCGAAGACCTTTTCTTTTTCTTTCTTTCTTCCTTTTTTCCCCTGTTGGAGACAGGGTCTCACTGTGTAGCCCTGACTATCTTGGAACACCATCTGTAGGCCACGTTGGCCTCAACCTCAGAGATTTGCCTACCTCTGCCTCCAGTGCTGAGATCACAGGCATACACAACTCCCAGCTTGATTCTATTTTTTGCAAAAATCTTAGAAATTAGTTAGCAGTCAGTACCTTAGCAAATTAAAATAAGGTTTTTACCTATGGACTGAAAGGTGGTAATTAATTTTTAAAATATGTGCACTATGACGACTAAAAAACATCTGTTTAATCAAAGATGCAATCTCCATACACTTTGTCAAAGCCAAGTGGCTTCTTTGGGAGACCTGCTCTCTCTGACAGAAATGCAAATGGCAAAGGTGGGTGGTGCCTGGGATCCCTCCTCTGGTGTCCCAGAGCTTCAGATCAAACTGCAACTGCGCTGCGTGGCCTTTCAGTAATGAGCCTGCTGCAGCTGGAGTCTGCTGGGAAACCTCACTACTTCATTTTAGAGCATATCTGACCAAATTACCAAGACCTGCAAAACTTCTGAGTCCAGAGGAGATGAAAAACAGAAGCCAAATCACACACTGATTTAGGAATTTCAATGTCACCTTCACCAGCGGGGCTTCACTGCCAGCCAACAGCGCCCCAGTTCAGGGCTGGGGAGCAGCATCAAAGTAGAATGCCTTTCCACCTAACCACACCTGCACTTCTTTTTCCCCAGGACTTCCACCCACCAGTTCTGCACATGGCTGCCAGAACAGGCCGGGGGATCCTACGGGGATGTCTCCAGTCCACCTGGCACTGTGACTTCACTGCTGGAAGCACAGAAAGAACACTAGCCTGCTAGACTAACCATGCTTTTCTACTGCCCAATGAAATCCGAAAATCCTTCCATCAAGAGAAAACCTGAGGATGCAGGGCAACTCAAAGTTAGGAAGCGGTTTCCAACAGTCACAAACAGCTCAGTCTCGAAATTGCTCATCTTGGGAGACTTTTTCTCAGGAATGCTGAGAAGCCTCACAAAGATCCACACATCCCTGCTTAGCAGAAAAGGGACCTCCAAAGATCACCAGGGACTGCCAACAAGTGCCTACATGGCAAGTCCTCTCTAGAAACTCAACGCCTGCACTGGAGGGAGAGACACCAGATCCCAAGGCACTCGTATCTCAGGGGAGGAGTTCCATGTGGCAACATTGAGACATGAAATAAGTGAAGTATCTGGTATTTTAATATCTGTACAGCCCAAGTAAGTATATGATGAGCACATACACACCACAGGCTTTTGCTGCTGGGAGAGATTTCCATACCCTTCCATACCCTGTCCATAGTTATACCCTCAATTTTACAGATAAAATTAACTCAAACTCCTGCCTGCCGGCCCAGAGCTCCTACTGTGGTTAAACCTGCTTTCTGATCAGTTATGAAAACTATGAGTCAAGTCACAACTCAGCTGCATGACAAAGATCTCATTTAAACATGTTATAAAACCATCTACATAAGGAGCTGGAGAAACGGCTCGGCAGCTGAGAGCACTGGCTGCTCTTGCAGAGGACCCAGGTTCGGTTCCCAGCACCCACACAGCAGCTCACAATCACCTGTAACTCCAGTCCCAGGGGATCCAATGCCCTCTTGTGGCCTCCTCGGGAACCAAGAGCAGACTTGCAAAGCACTCATGCACATAAAATAAATAGTTTAAATTGCATAAAAGAGTAAGAAGTAAAAACCTTAGAATACCCTGGGCTGGAGGAAGGATACAATGGAGTTGACTACACTTCTCCATACAAATATGGTTTAATTTTATTCTCAGAAAACAAAAAGTGAGCACCACTCAAGACTACTTTGATCTAGTGAAAAGATGAAAATATGGTATTGCTGTGGGATGTTCTGTATGGCAAATGTGTTGCTGATTAGTCAATAAATAAAACACTGATTGGCCATTGGCTAGGCAGGAAGTGTAGGCGGAACAAGAAGAAGAATAAAGCTGGGAAGTGGAAGGCTGAGTCAGAGAGACACTGCCAGCCGCCACGATGATGACAAACAGCATGTGAAGATGCCGGTAAGCCACGAGCCATGTGGCAAGGTATAGATTAATGGAAATGGATTAATTTAAGCTGTAAGAACAGTTAGCAAGAAGCCTGCAACGGTCTTACAGTTTGTAAGCAATATAAGTCTCTGTGTTTACTTGGTTGGGTCTGAGAGGCTGTGGGACTGGCGGGTGACAGAGATTTGTCCTGACTGTGGGCCAGGCAGGAAAACTCAAGCTACATGGTATCTTCCTTGCCTAACACAGAATGTTGAAATAGCAATTCTCAAATGTAACTCCATTTTCTAAATGAATTCTTTTCACCACATTATAATCAATTTCCTCCAACATACTAACTTGAGAACAGATTAACCAGCTAGTCATCTCCATGGCAGCTTCCTTCAAAAGTTTAAATTTTGAACATTTTTCCTGTCAGGACAAGGCCCAGTTAGTACCTGTGGCTCCTCACAGCACTTCTCAGCCCAGAGGCTGGGCTTCCCCTCCTTTCCCACAGCTTCTCCCTCCTACACAAACCCGCCATTTCAGCCATGCCCTCTCCTGGGTCTCACTCAGCTCCTCTCTCGGTCCACTGGCCTCTCTCCCTCTCTCTCCTCTCAATGGCCGGGTTCAGTCTGGACTCTTCCAGATGCCTCTGGCTCACATCTACAATAACAACCTTCTCCTCAACCACACCTTGGAGAAGTCATGCTTTCATTTCATTCATCTTCTAACACAGCAACCTAAGGTGATCTTTCATTCATTTTCTCAACTTCAAAATGACAATTCCTCAAATGCACACACTTTTACAAAACTAATAAAAATGCACGTGCTTTATATGGGAAAAATAAAGCATGCTGGCCTGGTGGTGCACATCTTTGATCCCAACACTGCAGAGGTAGGGTCAAACAGCTCTCGATGAATTCAAGGACAACCGGGATTATATAGCAAGTTCCAGGCCACCAGAGCTACACAGTTTTAGGAACACACACACATACTTGCAGAGGGTGAGATACCTCCACGACTATTTAAAATTTACCAGATAAAAATAGATTCCCAAGCAAATGTGCAATTACCCTCTAGATTATGCCCAAAGAGGAGATGTGTGTTCCTTCCCTGTTGAAGGGCCAGGGAGCTCTGATTCTACCCTAACTAGTTGCATAATACTGGGTAAGGAGTGTAAGAGCTGAACTTAAGCTCATAAAAGTGAGCTGATTTCTAAGGCATTTTCTAGGTGTCTTACCACCTTCTAACATGTAACCTTTATTTGCCTTGAATTCTCAAAGTCACTCTGTCTTTATTAAGTAATAAAAAGGTTTACAGGGTGGGGAGATGGCTCAGCAGGTAAAGGCTCTTACTGCCAAGCCCGACAGTCTGGGTTTGATCCTCAGGATCCACAAGGCAGGAGAGAGGCAACTCCTGCAAGCTGGCCTCTGACCTCCACACAACATGAGTGCTGAGGAATACCTCCCTCCAAATACCTGAATATTATTTAAAGATTTACGAATGATCTTGCACCCCAACTACCATAAACTTACTTAAATGAGAATTTTAGGATATAGGACATTATTCTCATTGAGTACATCTCCTTGTATGCTGTTCAGCTTCTCCAACAGAGTTAGATTAACAGAATATGCTGCTCTGGATTCCACAGCTGAATGACTCTGGCATCAGATGAAAGACCCCATATCCTCCTTCCTCATCCTCCTCCATCAGCTCAGTACCCTGAAACTCTGACCCCTAGTGTCTGGCTCTGCAACAGTGACAGTGAGACCCATTTAAGCTAGGTACACGTCCAAGTCCGTATTTGAGAATGTCTATGCATTTTAATCACTTAGTACTCTAGGATACCGGCTTTTTTCATCTGAATCTAGTTCCTTGTTTACTGACAAAAAGCAAAGAGGCCCCAAAAACACAACACATATCACAACTCACACTTACTTATTTTCTGCGTACAAACAGACGACTATGCTATGCCTAATAAGCCAAAAACACAACACATATCACAACTCACACTTACTTATTTTCTGTGTACAGACGACTATGCTATTCCTAATAAGCCAAAAACACAACACATATCACAACTCACACTTACTTATTTTCTGCGTACAAACAGACGACTATGCTATTCCTAATAAGCCAAAAACACAACACATATCACAACTCACACTTACTTATTTTCTGCGTACAAACAGACGACTATGCTATTCCTAATAAGCCAAAAACACAACACATATCACAACTCACACTTACTTATTTTCTGTGTACAAACAGACGACTATGCTATTCCTAATAAGCCAAAAACACAACACATATCACAACTCACACTTATTATTTTCTGTGTACAAACAGACAACTATGCTATTCCTAATAAGCCAAAAACACAACACATATCACAACTCACACTTATTATTTTCTGTGTACAAACAGACGACTATGCTATTCCTAATAAGCCAATAAGCGAACACTAGAGCTAAGCCTACGCTTCACTAACACAAATCCACAAAGGCAGTTGCTTCTGCCGAGTCACTGTCCACATGCCTATTCTCTCCTGCATGCTAGAGAGGACCAGCCTGGCAGTCTGCCTTCCCAGGGCTTGTACTCTGACAGGAATGACGGCGGTCTAATGAGCAGACAAGCTCTCTGGGAGGTGCACACATCACTAAGAAGGGCTCTGCGTGACTGAAGGCAGAAGGGCAGGATAACAGGATGCAGGAACTCAAGGAGGAACAGAGGCTCGGGACAAGAAGGCACACTGCAGAGCAGTGTCTGAGCAGACAAGAAGGAGGCACTTCTTAACCAGCACTGACCGTGTGTGCAATGGCAAGTGCCTTAGCAAAAGAATTACTTCAGGATAAACGTACAGACACCCAGGGAGAAAACAGAAGAGTTACGTACAGTGTCCTTCACTTTCACAACTTATTGTACCAGAAAATCTGGACCTTCAATCAGACACTGCTCAGTGAATGTTCCCCCAAAGTGTGTTTTGCACAAATTCTTCCTTCTGTGATTCATTTTCCTCAAATCTCAAGAACAAACAAGCACCCAAGTGCTCATCTGACACATTAAAGACCACCAGCGTCCTTCAAACCAAAGACGCTCTGGGGTACTCGAAGCTTCCTACAGCGATGCTGCTCTCAGAAGGCCCAGCTGAGAAGCCAGCAGGCCTTCTCACCTGGCAGCGACTGACAGCCTGAGCCACCACACGCTTGCCTGCCTTGGCCTCCTAAATGGGTGATTTTTTTCTGCTTTTGTTTTATTACATCATTTGTTTCGTGGGGACAGGATAGTACATGCCATAGAGTATATAGGTACAGGAGTCAGAGGACAACCTGCAGGAGTTGGATCTCTCCCTGCACCATGCTGGTCCAGGGCATCAAATTCAGGTTATCATGTGTGCCTCTACCCACTGAGCCATCTTGCCAGCCCCCAAAACAGCATAATTTCTAAGTCTCTCCCAGAGCTAACTCTATTTTAGAGAAGAAAAAAAAATTAGATAATTGATCACAAACGTGCACTGATTTATTCTTCTAGTAGCAGCAATGAACTCATGGTGGCCCACTAAGAAGCGGTGGTGGCGCACGCCTTTAATCCCAGCACTCGGGAGGCAGAGCCAGGCGGATCTCTGTGAGTTCGAGGCCAGCCTGGACTACCAAGTGAGTTCCAGGAAAGGCGCAAAGCTACACAGAGAAACCCTGTCTCGAAAAACCAAAAAAAAAAAAAAAAAAAAAAAAAAAAAGAAGTCTCAACTCTGTGATTACAAGAAGAAATCCACAAGGCTTGGCCCACCAAGGACTAAAGAGCGTGCTGCTGCTCTTGTCTTGGGCCCCATCACCACCATGCTCTTAGCAGATTAACAGAACTTAACTACAGCAGGTTTAGGTGCTGTTTCCTGCTATAAAAGCAAGCTTCTTTAAAATGTACTTAAACTCAGGCCAGAAGTGGTGGCACACGCCTCTAATCCCAGCACTCAGAGGGCATAGGCAGGAGGATGTCTGTGAGTTCAAGGCCAGCCTGGTCTACAGAGCAAGTTCTAGAACAGCCAGGGCTGTTACACAGAAATATCCTGTCTTGGGGGGAAAAAAAAAAAGCACCCAAAACAATGCTGGCTCTTCTATTGTTTGTAATTCTGTGATTACTGCATCATTTTCAGTAGGTGCTATAAGGAGCACCGGTTATTCAGGGTGTCCAGGGTCACCTTGGCTCCATTTCATCTCCATTCCATAACAAGCGAAGTTCACCTTCCCAAAACAGAATTTAAAAACTGAATAGAGGGAGGGGTTAAGCTTCCCACTGCCCTTGCCTCATAGGACCAGAAGACTGGTGAACTAGATACCTCCAACCACACACTGATGGAGAAGGTCACAAGGAGAAGCAGAGGTCACAAGGAGAAGCAGAGGTCACAAGGAGAAGCAGAGGGGCAGCCTGGTGTATACCGCCCACTGGGCTGAAGTGAGGTGATTCTAGCTGTAGCTTCGAATCTGGGGCCCCTGACCAATGCAGCTCCTCCAGAGGCTATCTGCACTGTGGTTCCTGTTAGCAATTCCCAGAAACTCAGCCTGCAGTCTTTTTCTTTTTTATGTCATTATTTTCTTTTATTCTGAGACAGAGTTTCACTATATAGCCTTGGCTGGCCTCTGGCTGTGTATGAGACCAAGATGGCCTCAAACTCATAGAAACCAGCCTGCCTCTGCTTCTACCAAGCTGGGGCTTAAAGGCTTGTGCTACCACATCCAGCCAGTCTCTTCCTTTAGTCCTTCAAACACTTTGCTAAACTAGCCATCTCCCTTTACAATGTAACAAAGTAACTCACTTCATCTACATCGGGTAGAACTTGGTCTCGGCAGTTAAAAACCCTGAGCAATATTGTACCAAATGTTCTTCGCAGAGGAACAGCTGATACCGAGGGAGACGTACAAGACATTCCCCTTGAACTCCAGCTCTTTGTCTAAAAGCAGGGCTCATATCCACAAGCAGCACTTCAAATCTTTCCTTATATGTACTTTCTCAGACATTTCATTACCTCTGCCATGCAGGAAGAAGAAAATGGTTTTTGTCTAACTAATTTTCTATCAATAAAGAACGTGGTGAGAGTAACTTGGCAAGACATATGAGAACAGGAAACAGTACACATCACCCCCTGCACCACTTGGAGTTTATGGAGAATCCTGTAGAGTTAGGTAGTACTTTCGGAACCTTCCCAAGGAGCAGGCGAGGTGATCTAATGCTTATGTGTGCCAAGCGATCAGCACTTGGTGCCAAGGCGTAGCTTACTTCACGAGGCAGCGGTGAACTTTTCACTCATTTTCCCATCCCTCAGGGAAAAGATAATAACGTAACCACTGACAGAGCAGACAACTAAAACATGACACTCTTACCTAACACCAAAAGCAGACTGAAAACACCCAGGAGCAACCGTGCACGTTCACATTCTTTTCTTGGTATAGAGAAATTAGATTCCATAACATCAGTTAGCAGAGCCAGGAAAAAGAATTGGCTGTAACACTGTTCTCTGAAGTAGCAACAAACTCCTACAAAGGACATTTGATGTCTGGGAGTAATCAATTCCTCTGTACTATCAAGTAGCACAGACTATTTTTCAGGAGTACTCAAAGGCAACCCTTTCTGAAGGACCACTTACAAACTTCTGAGGCCAGTTAACGATGCCGACACTCCAGCAGAAGGCTCCGCCAACTACAACGGAGGTGCTTGATCCAACAGGAAGCAGACAAGCATCAGCTAAGACAATGCTGCTAATGTTAGTCCACGCCAGCGCAGGGCCAGGAGGCCCTCAGTGCTGCCGTTCCTGAGGACGGTGTTCCCCAAACCTGCTGGCCCAAACTGCTTTCATCCAGCACATCACAGAGCCCCGGCCATTAGTTCTGATAACCTAAAGTTTTTCCATCTCCGAAAAACAAGACGATCGATCCGAGAGGAAAACTCAGAATTTGGCTGCACCAAACCTTAAGAAACAATCATGTCCTAGGAGCTGAAGCAGATGAGTTGCTGAAATGAGTCTGAACTTGACGGTGATAACGTGTGAACCACATGTGTCCTTTGGCTGCTTGGCTGGCTCTGTGGCTCTCACTCCAGAAATTAAGTATTTCCAGGCTAGACATGACACAACAGCCTACTTTGAATGTTTTTATTCATTTGTATCTTTATACTCTAATCTTTACCGGTCTTTTTAAAATATTATCTATTTGATTTTGTGTGTGTGTGTGTGTGTGTGTGTGTGTGTGTGTATGTGTGTGTGTGTGTGTGTGTGTGTACCTGAGTGTTATGCACACCAGGTGTGTGCAGGAGCCCTTGGATGTCAGAAGAGAAATCGGATGTCCTGGAACTGGATACAGATAGTCATGAGCCACCATGTGGGTCCTCTGCAAGAGCAGCAAGGACTTCTAAACACTGAGCAAGCCCTCTAACCCCCATAGTAATCTTATCTCAAGTTTAAGAAGATGATGCCCATTTATTGGTAACATCAAAATAACACGTAATACTACAGTGATTCCTGAAGCTGGTGTACAGACAAAACCTATACTTAATCTTAATGTAGGTCCTCAGAGAAGTGAGAAAGAACTTGTTAAATATTTCACAGAGCTAAATGTACACAATTTAAAAGGCTGCTCAGTATTCTCAGATGGCATGCTTCCTAATCTCTGGGCATTCAAATGGCCCCTTTTCACAACACAACAGTCAAATTTGGAGTCGCAGCCCCGCATTGGGGTGAGGGCATCAAATATTTGACAACAATGTGAAGTTTCTGAACACACAATGACCAAAAATAACTCAGAATTAAACACGTATAGAATGCAAAGTGTTTTCCACAGGTCTGCATCATGCAACCTCACCAGAGCCTTGGCTGAGTATGTGTGCACACAGGCACACATGTACACACACACACACACATACGTACACACACACACACACACACACACACACACACACACACAGTGCATGTCAGGCTACACAGTAACAATGAGCGCTCCACCTGAAACACCTTGGCTCAGAGTCTAAACTATCAAGCTGCTATAATCTGCAATGTTTTTAACTGTACATACAAACTTTTCTGCTCTTAAAAGTACAATGCTTTAACTATAGAAAACAAAGACTTTTCATATTTTCCTAACATTACTCCTTAGCATTTAAGTATCAAATTTGTATATCTGTGGATTGCATTGTGTTAGTATGTTTGATTTTAAAAACTGTTGTCTGAGATGCTGTGATGTTACTCTTTGTTGCCAATTTGAACAGATTCAGAGACACCTAGACACAACTCTAGGCATGTCTGTGAGGCCAGTTCCTGAGAGGTTTCACTGACCAGAAGACCTACCCTAAATGTGGCTGGCATCATCTCACAGACTCAGATCCTGAACTAAAATAATAGGGAGTGGGGTGGGGGTGGATCGAGCACCAGCATGGGATGTGAGCACTAGCATGTGATGTGGCCGGCTGCCCCACACCACTGCAATGACTTCCTGGTCGTGATGGGTGTATGAAGTTGCCTCTGTCAGGACCTGTCACAGCAACAAGACTATAACTAGTATGGCTGTTTTCCTGAGTGCCATGAAAAGCAGCCAATAAAGTGTGGCTTGGGACTAGGAGAGAGTTCCCAACTATTTCTGAAACAGCCCTAAATACATTTCTGGCATTTATGTGAACTGGAACTCTCAGCAATGGTGACTCTAAGGTCAGAGTTATCCGTCAATTCTGAGAATCTGGAGACACTCTTGCCCTGTAATATCAAATACTCAGCCAAGAATGAATTCTTTACATAAAAGTAAACACATCCACCTCATTACTACTCTAGTTTGTTTTCATCTTTAATAAATAGTAAAATTATATGTATACCGAAGAATTGTTTTAAAATGCCGGGCGGTGGTGGCGCACGCCTTTAATCCCAGCACTCGGGAGGCAGAGCCAGGCGGATCTCTGTGAGTTCGAGGCCAGCCTGGACTACAAAGTGAGTTCCAGGAAAGGCGCAAAGCTACACAGAGAAACCCTGTCTCGAAAAACCAAAAAAAAACAAAAACAAAAACAAAAAAAGGGTTGAGGATTTAGCTCAGTGGTAGAGTGCTTGCCTAGCAAGCACAAGGCCCTGGGTTCGGTCCTCAGCTCTGGAAAAAAAACAAAAAACAAAAAACAAATAAATTTCTTAATGATTTGCTGTCAGGTGTTTGACTTGCATTACCTACTTTATATACATAAAGATCATCTGAGGACACAAACTAATTTCAGGTAACAAGAGGCCTGAGTAGAAAAATGCTAGAAAAAAAAAGGAAAGAAGAAAGGAAATAGAAGAAGAGGAGGAGGAGGAGGAGGAGGAGGAGGAGGAGGAGGAGGAGGAGGAGGAAGAAGAAGAAGAAGAAGAAGAAGAGGAAGAGGAAGAGGAAGAAAAAGACAACCTGCTTTTAACTGGCTGGCAATACTTAAATTACACCATGGCACCTGGAGCTCTGGCACCACCAATGACCTCTGCAGCTTCCCATCTCCAACACTCCAACTCACTCCCTCCAGTCACAAAATGAAAACCTACTACCTCTCTCTGATCCATCTATCAAGCTGCATCTTCATGACCTGTATGCAAGTGTGTTACACTTATGAGGTCTTTAAACACCACTGTGATAATTTCACTCTTGCTCCCACACTCCCTAGGCCATACTGGACATGTTAGCTTTCCTCTGCTGTCACAAAATGCCAGACACAAGCAGGGGACAGTATCTGGCTCAGTCTGCTGTGGACTGGCCCCTTGCTTTGGAGCTGTGGCAGCAAACGTGGGGAGCAAGGCGGCTCCTCCTGCTGCTGTATGCTAGTAACAGCCAGCATGCTAATACCCTTCTAGACAACCCTGTGACACAACTTCCTCCCAAGAGGCCCCGCCTTCTTAAAGGTGCCACAGCCTCCCCACAGACCTGATATATTAAGGCCTGTGGGGACACTTAGGATCTAAACTGTAACACTAAACACAACTTTCCTAACACACTTTGAACTGAGTCTAGCTCTTATTTTCATATTTATTATAACCCTTTTCTCTTTTGAACATCACTCAAATGACCTTCCTTAACAAAGTAGAAAGACATGTATGAACCTTAAAAGCATCGTAAGTCATTAAGTCCACATATCGTGATGCTATTTATAGGAAATGTCCAGGATGGGCAGATTTGCATAGACAGAACGTACATTAATGTCTTCCTAGGGTTGAGGGGGTAGAAGAGGGAAGGGCTTGGTAACTAGAAGGGTCTAGGGGTTTGATGAAGTGATGAAATCTCCCACAATTGTCGGTGTGACGGCTGCATATAGGTGTGAAAACACTAGAAGCAACTGGACTAATTATACAGCATGTGAACTGCATATTAATAGCTGCTTTCAATCTGGCCTCTTTCCCAGTGGCCCTGCTTTCACTGGCTTCTTTAGAAGCTCCCCAACTTTGTTTATCAGATATCTGCACCCATATATCCAACCAGAATTTTGTTGTTTGGGGCTTCCCATGCTTCTTTTTATAGATCTAGTGGCCTTGGAAACACACCATCTTTCTTCCAAGCTTCAAGAGATACCTTTCAGAAAATGTAGGCTCCCAGAACCCCCTTACACAACTTCAATCATAATCAAATCCCAAAACAAATGGCCACCCAATTTTTCAGTACAAATCAGCCTGATTTCCAGAATTACACACAGGACAGCTTCAAGTGCTGAGCACGTGGATAAAGAACTAAGTTTGCAAGGAGAAACAAGCATCTCCCATGTAGTACCCATCCTGCTCTCTTAACCTCTGGTCAGTTACCAGCCCTACCCAAAATTAAGCCAAAAAAAGGTGCCAACTATTCCTCCTTCTGCTCTCCCTCCTCCACCCATCTGCTCAAGCATCCTCCAGTTACCTGTCCCCACCTGACACCCAAGGACAAGCCTTCAGGCTCTCGTCACCTTTTCAATCACCTGTGAGTTACCCATTACCCATCACTGTCCTCTTTTCGAAAGTGAAAACCCACAGGGGTGCAACGGGACTCAGTCTGTGACTATAAAACGTCAGCAGGTGACTGCCCCAACATAGAATACTGTGACTCAGACAAGCAACTCGGCCGCTAAATCTATTTCCAAATCTAAACTACAAAATGAAAATTCCTAGATTTGATAGGTATATTGTGAAAAATGCTAGTTTTTAACAGCCTAGAATGGTGTGTGTGTGTGTGTGTGTGTGTGTGTGTGTGTGTGTGTGTGTATGTGTGTGTGTGTGTGTCCCCACATTCATTTAAACAAATGTTTCTTTGCTGACCTCCCCAAACTTAAACTCTCCCAACCTTAAACCACGGACAGACTACAACTGTTAAAATGTCTCACATTTTGT
Organism: Peromyscus californicus insignis; assembly: GCF_007827085.1. Lineage (NCBI taxonomy): Eukaryota > Metazoa > Chordata > Mammalia > Rodentia > Cricetidae > Peromyscus > Peromyscus californicus. Next base: position 73,264,149 of record NW_026294447.1, read on the forward strand.
TCTCAAGAGATGACTCTGTTTTACTTCTCCAGCAGAGGTCAAGTAAACTGATGTTTGAGAAAAGCATCTGAAGGCCAGCACCCACCTCACCAAGTTTTAGAATGCACTTGTAACCCAGAATGCCTCACAGGGAAATCTACGGTCAGCCCTCCTAGGTCTGTGCTTGCTCCCCGATGTCTGTTTTCCAGTGAACTCTGAGGCAGCCACCTAACAGTCACCCCAAGAAAACACCATATAGAACCTCAAAGCTCCCTTTTTACTAGACAAAGCTCTGGGTTTGCTGGCTTGGAAGCCTTTTTTTTTTTTTTTTTTTTTTTTTTTTTTTTTTTTTTTTTTCCTTCTTGGATTTCTGAGATAGGTTTTCTCTGTGTAACATTCCTGGCTGTTCTGGAACTCGCTTTTGTAGACTAGGCTGGCCTTGAACTCAAAGAGATCCGTTTTCCTCTGCCTCCTGAGTGCTGGGATTAAAGGCATGTGCCACTACGGCCTGGTCGAAAGCCGTTTCTAAAGTCAAGAAGCATAGCAATGGAATGCTGGGCCTTGGGGTGGTACAAAGATGTCGGCTTTTTTCCTTCTTCATACTTTCCTGTATTTTCCAAACTTTTCACATGGCCTTTGTTTTGTTTTCCTGACAGGAGAAAGCCAGAAGGCAGGGCACTCAAAAGGGTTCCTTTGTCTTCCTGCAGGGCTCACTAGCTACAAGCACCTTAAACTAAATTCTACACAACACTCAGCACAGGTCTCAGAGCCCACACCCGCCGCAGAACAGCTGAGCGCATGTTGAGCAAACGGTGAGTATCAGGAAATGTCTGACTTGGTAGACGGACCGTGAGGTGATCACGGGGTACCACGGTTCGTCCTAAGAGGCTGGGGTCACTGCCTGTGTGGAGCATTTGAAAGGGTGGGGACTGAAAGGCTGCTCCCAACAATAGGCAGCCAACAAGAAAAGTCTTCCCCAGGGGTTGGGGATTTAGCTCAGTGGTAGAGCACTCGCCTAGCAAGTGTAAGGCCCTGGGTTCGATCCTCAGCTCAAAAAAAAAAGAAAAGAACAGTCTTCCCCTCACAACAAGGCACCTACTCAAGGGGTCCACTGCTCCACGCTGCTCCATCCTTGGTGAACCAAGACCAAGCTGGCAAACACCGCTACAAGACGGAGCAGCAGGAACCAACTCATTAAGTCACACCAGGGCTCTGCCACTCGGGAGGCACATCACGGCCCTGAGCCACCAAAGTTCAACAATATCCTCCAAGAGTAATCTGCCCTGAGATTGAACAAGACTAAACACTAAAGCAAACAAAGGATTAAGATAACACCAGCCCAGACTGGTGATTAACCACCAGAAAGCCTTATCTACCAGCCCAGAGCAGGACATCTCCACTGACCTGACGTGAAAAAGGAGTCACCGGCATCAGCATGGGAGAACTGACCCATGTGTAAAATGTGAGGGAGGGCACACGTGCTCTGCAAACGTGGAGCCAGGCTCAGCAGACGTGGACAGGGCGGAGAAGGCGCCGCTTTGTCCCCAGAGCTAGCCTGAGCTAGCGCCCTTCTCACCACAGCCTAAGCTCGTGGTTTCTGAACTATCGACTCAACTCCCATCTCCTAGGACCCAGGACTGTTTACCCCTGGTTCTGTGTTCCGGTGAGTTCACTTCCATCAACACTCTGCATACTTGCGGATGTATCCATCGTGCCCCAGGCTCTTAGAGGACATTCTTTTCCAAACAAAGCAGATGCTAGACTGATGGTAACAGGGTCATCTTAAGGCAAAGGTCAATGCGGGATGACGGCCAGAGGTCACACCAGAACCCATAAAGCAAGATGAGAAAAGAAGCTTTTCACTGCAAAAATAGATGCCTCGGGTTTTCTGTCTCACCTGGGCTGAGAAGAGAAAGTTTTCTAGGAAAAAACTGTCCTTGTTACAAACTCTGTTAAGATTTAGACTTGCTTCACCACAATTATAAATATTTACATTCCACCTAGCTGCTCATACCAGAAACTGTGCAACCCGATGCCATGGGCTTCTGCAGCATGTTGAAGTCCCCTGTGAGGCTGCTGCTCCCCAACCTCTGTGCACTCAGCTGGCCAAGAGAAGGCACCCAGCGCCTCCTACCCTGACTCCTCTGGAGGGAGGAAATGCAGCATGGACCCAAGACCTTCTCTAGAAATTGGAAATATCTGCTCTCTTCACCCTCTACCTACAAATTCATTCATCTAATGCCTGAGTTTTCTTACTGAAGCCAGCAGGAGGAGGTGAGTGCTTGGTAGCCAGGCAAGTACCCTAGCCTTCCCAGGCTTTAGGTTCATCATCTCCTAAGGGTTTACTGTATCCATCTAACATAGGACAAACCTACCACAGAATCTGGTGAAAGGTATTAACTGTGCAGGTCACACTGACAAGCCAAAGTCCCACAACAAGTTGGAATTCGGGCACACCAAAAGCTGACTCATGTGACAACTCTGAGAACTCCCAGTCATTAGCAATGATTTAAACAAAAAAATATGGGACAACGTGAACCAATTATGAACTGCATTCCCAACTTAAAACTTCTACTATGAAGACAGCCTTTCACTGGAGAAATGGGTGGAGAGAGTGTTTCATCAGCATGAACTAGTGTTTAAAACAAATTACTAGCTTAGCTGACTGGGTGGTCATCCGTACCCTATTATAAGTAGACAGACTTTCTGGAATTTCCAACAGGAAAATACAATGTACTCACACAACCAAAACACAGAGACGACGACGACAACACTCCCGAGAGACGGCTGCACCCCTGCAGAGACGGCTGCACCCCTGCAGGACAGCTGCTGCAGTGCATGACACAGGCAGGAATCCTGTCCCATGAATTCAGCAGCATGGCCCCCATCCGCAGTGCCAATGTCTATATTGCAGGCCTGTTAGAAAGGTCAAGAATCATGTGACATGAAGTGGGTCCTCAACTATCATGGACAATGTTAATCCTATGTCTAGGAAGCAAAAGGCTCCTGCCATGAAGCGACTCAACACTAGGTGGCTCCTTTTCAGGCTAAAAAATTAATAAGGATAACTGGATAAAACACACAGTAACAAGTCCTACAAGTAAACATCAGGCTAATATGTTTTGGAGTGAATAAAGAAACATGCAAAATGAGGAAGGGTCCCTCTCCTCTAAGAAGGTATACCTGGAAAGAAACCAGGGGGTTTCTCTTGCCGTCCATATCCCCCTCCAGGCTCGGTGTCTTAAGCAGACAAGACCAAAAGCTTTATGTACATGGTCTTACCACATGAGTGCAAATTCAGCAAGGCCAAGGGACACTCGTGGGCTTTCAGGATGAAGAGCATCATCTGACTGAGACGTTTCCAAGTGACTTCACAGACACTTCAATGTGAACATCCACCGTGGAAATGGAGGCTCTGTATACTTACAATGCCTGAGACCGGCTCACCCAGCTGACCCTTCATGTGGAGCCTGGATGTCCTTACAATGGCCCCTCCAGGATGGATGCTCTATCACTCTTGCAGGGAGCTCTACCGGAAAAGTCCTTCCTCGTGTGCAAGCACGGGTGTTTACTCTCACGATGTTCTACCATAAGAACTCTCTACTTATTACATGCTGGAGAGTTACACATACAACAGAGCGAAGTAAACTTCAGAGAGGGGAAAAATCAGGATGAGATACAGTATCCAAGAAGTTCTCACTAAAGAGGTGGGTGTTAAAAGATGAGGAAGATCCAAATTAAACTAGAGTTCAAGTTGGGAGTGTTAGGACACACCTATCATCCCAGCATTCCACAGGCAGTGGAAAGATGAGGAGGAGTTTAAGGCCAGTCTGGTTACAAGGCAAGAAGGGATTGAAAGCAAGAAGGCTGTCCGTGACTGTGTATACTTTTTAAACTAAAGAAAGGTAAACCTGCAAATACAACTGAAACTGTGAACAGATGAAGGTTCAAAGGAACCAGGGCGGCTAGTAAGCAGGCAGAGCAGAAGCCCAGCATATAAACGCAAGGCAGTCTGGCGGGAGACAGAAACTCACATCAACAGGAAAGAAAAGAGGCACGGCGCTAGTCACAGAAGCAGGAGTGTGGGTTTGCTGCACACAGCATGCTAGACACTTCAGATGCAGGACAGCGCATGCAGCGTGACATTAGTCAGAACTGCCCAGTGGTTGTGAAGGAGACTGCCCCAGTCACTAAGATATAAAGGTGAAGGTTGGCTCTGGGAGGGTAGCAGTAAAACAAAGAGAAAATGTTGGAAATGGGAACCCATTGCCAGGGGGCAAAGGCAGGTGTGGTCACAGATCAGACAAGAAGGAAGGGAAGGCTCAGTACAGAGAGAGGTAGGTGTATGGAAGACTCAAAGTGGAAACAAGGCAATAACTCAGGCAAGGAAGGAGCAGCAAGCTAGTAGCAGTCAGGGTGTACTGAGCACATGCGGGGCTTAGGCCATATTTTGTTTTAAAAAGGCCCGAGGCTCACTCTGTCCCACATGTGCAGTCCCTGGCAGCTTTCAACTTTTCTCTGGTCACAGCACAGGTGGCAGTTTCTGCATCAGCACACAGGGACTTTGTACTTTTGACTGTCACAATACCACCAAAAGTGAAAGTGTTTCCAAGAAGTAAAATGTGCTTTAGCGAGATGTGGTGGTACACGCCCCTTGATCCCAGCACTCGGGAAGCAGAGGCAGGTGGATCTCTGCGAGTGTAAGGCTAACCTGATCTATAGAGTAAGTTTCAGGCTAGCCAGAGCTACACAGTAAGACCCTGTCATGAAAACAGCTAAAACAATAATAATAGTAATGAGGTGGAGGAGGAAGGAGGTCTGATAGAGTTGGGAGGCAGATGCCAGTCATCACATATGGCACACTACATGCTTACATTTACATGAAACACACAGACTATGCAAGTCTGTCTATAAAAAGAGAAAGCAGTAGTGATGGGGTGAGTGGGAAGATAGGGAAATGAGGAGTGAATGAAAATGGGTTTGGAGGTCTTCTCTAGGTCATGAAAAATGTTCTAATTGTTTATGAAGAGAGATGGTCACACAACTCTACGAATGCACCAGAAAATGCTGACTTGGACAGTTTAAACGGGATAGTAAGTGATGATGCAAAACGTTTTAAGAAAGCCCTTCATAAATAAGCACTGTAACTTCAGACATTTAGACAGCCTCTCGCCAACAGAAGTCACTGCACACAAGCTCGGTAACAACTGTCAGGTGAGCTGGAAAACCTAAAGGGAAATTGCAGGAAGACGAAGTCGGCTCCTTGTAAGGGGGAAAACAAGCATGGGAAAGATGACGATTTAAACATAGATCCCTTTCGTGAGGATTGTTACAACTGCTCTAAATCCTTTACTATACGCTTCCTAAACAGAAAGGTTTGAGGTTTTTCAGTAATTGTGTCAATATCATATTACACACCTTTTTTTTTTTTTTCCTCGAAAGCTGAAACAAAGTAATGCACAGTAAGTCAACTCCAGGAAAAACGGATTATGTACATCAACAATTACTGAGCAGATGAATGGACCCATGTTATAAATTTGAGGATTTAGGGACTAGAAAGACGGTTCAGCAGTTAAGAACAGTGGCTGTTCTTCCAGAGAACCTGGCTTCGATTCCTAGCACCCACATGACAGCTCACAATTGTAACTCCAGTTCCACGGGATCTGACACCCTCACACAGACATGCAGGAAAGCATCAACACTTTCCTAAATTAATTTGAGGATTTGACCAAAAGCTTAACAAAAAGAAAGGTTTTCTTGTTTGACACAGGGAGCACCCAAAATAATTTCTGCCTCCAAGACACCCACCTAAAAAATAGTTCTCGCCATTCCATACTGCCCCTCACGGTTAAAGCCATCACCACTCACTCCTCTTCCCACTCAACCTCCAGAATGCTTAGTGCTGCAACAACGACTCATCAGCAGTTAACACACCACGTGACCAGACCCTCCAACGTACCCTTCATTTCTCTACACCCCAAGACCTGCAATGGGCACACACAGTAATGCCCAATAGATCTTGCTGGCACAAACCTGTAGTCCTAACTACTCAGGAGGAGACACAGAAAGATCCCACGTTTAAGGTCTGCCTGGGCTACAGAGTGAGTTCAAGTCCAACATGACTGATGCTCCAACTCTGAGGACAATAAAGAGCATCACCATAGTCTGTGGTCACACCAATCTGAATGCACCCAACCTATCAAGAGCACCAGTCTCTGTCCAAAACTGCCCCAAAGAACCAAACCCTGACCCACCTCTTGTCTAAAGCAGCAGACAACTATTGGGAAGGTATCAGTTATTTTTTAAATGTTTATTCTATGTATACATGTGTGCCTGAGTGTTAGTATACACAGCCCATCTGTGCAGGAACCCACAGACATTAGGAGAGTGCATCTGAGCCCCAGAACTAGAATTAGGAGCAGGTGGGGGCTGCCATGTAAGTGATTAGAACTCAACCCAATCCTCTGCAAATGCTGTGAGAACTGTTAACTTCTGAGCCACCTCCCGTCCCAAGGGAAGTATCGATGTAAGGAAACACATTTCTTCTTTCCAGCTACCTCTAAGGAAACACATCTAATAAATTCAAAACGCTATTTATCAAAATACAGGGCTGGTATTTTCAACATCTTTATTTGATCTTTTAAACCAATAGGTCCAAATACATTTTAAATGTCATCTGAAAAAAAAAACTAACTAGAAATATAATGAGGCATTTACCTAGTTTATGAAGGCCTAAAATAATAAACTATCTAGGAGATGATACATTTTCCCAATATAGTATCTTTCCATTTAAATGAAATTGCTCTAGTCAAAGCTTTGTTTCTTAAGAAGCAGGTCTGCACATACTACCCATGTAGCCTCCCTGGCTTTACGCAGAAGGAAGCTCTTGGATTGCCTAGAGAGCCAAAATACCAAGTTTCCCAGGAAGCTGTCCAGGCCTCAAGGATGGATCACAGAGAACCTCTCACCAGCCAGCCACAGAACATGCTGGCCCATGAGCTAAGTGGTTCCAGACATCCCAACGTCTATAAGATGGTAGTCAGTCTTCTTCCCACCAACAGGACTATCACAGCCTTTTCTGCCTTCATTTAATCTCCAGAATTCTGAGAAGGGCAGATACTTCCCCATTTCACAGATGAGGAAACTCAAGTTCATGAGCACTGACGCACCAGTCCACTGCCTACTTGCTGTCAACAAGCATCTCATACTCAACATGTACAAATCAACTCTGAACTTGAACTCCCCACCCAAACCTGCTCCTCTAGTCGCCGCCACGTTGGCCCACGGCACCTCTATTACACCAGCTGCTCTGGCAAAAGCAGTGCCATCCCTGGTGCACACTTGCAGGGCACACCATCTCCCCAGTAAAGCAGGTCAGCCCCTGGGCCACACCCAGGGCCCAGTCCTTCTCATCACCCCGACTTCTGCTACCACATTCCTCGTTTCCACCCACACCCTCCTGGTTCTATGAACCACTGTTCAGAGAAGCTGTCCTTTAACACACAGCTTTAGGGGCTAGAGAGGTGGCTCAGCCATTAAGAGCACTGGCTACTCTTCCAGAGGGCCCAGGTTCAACTCCCAGCACCCACACGGCAGCTCACACCATCTGTAACTCTAATCCCAGGGAATCTGACCCCCTCTTCTGTTCTCCACAGGCACTGTACCCACATGGTGCACAGACGTAAGTGTTTACAAAACACTCACACACAAAAAAAATAAATTAAAAAAAATAAAAACACACTTTGTGCAGAATGCCCGCCAGGGTGTCACCTCACCAGAGCTGCCTGTTGGTAGGCCCCTCTGAACAAAGGGTATCTTCCTGTAAAGCACTTGAAGAGAGCTGCCCACAAGTGAATGAAAGAACAGCAGAATTCCATGTAGCATGCAGCAGAGCCAAGGCTGGGACAGACCTTCAGTGTTCTTTGGCAACAAAGAGACCAGATTTAAAGCAGCCAACAGACAGCCCTCCCTCTTGGGAGGAAATCCTTACACTTCACTTAGCATAACTGAATCTTCTAATGTAGAATCAATACTACGTTGGATTCCCAACAACAAATTAAAATGGTAAAATGGAAATGCTAACTTTACAAAGACACAAATTTTCCCACCAGGCCAGTGGTTCTCAACTTTCCTAATGCTGCAATTCTTTAATACAGCTCCTCATATTGTAGTGACTCCCCAATCATGAAATTATTTTTGCTGCTACTTCATAACTGTAATGTTGCTACTGTTATGAATGATAACATACATATTTTTGGAAACAGAGGGTCACCAAAGGGGTCACAACCCACAGGGAGAGAACCACTGTACTGGGTAGCCTAAACATGGGCTATCTGGCAGCACGGGCAAATGCCAAGTTGACTGGCAAAGCACTGGCAATGAGTCCTCCAGCGCGTCTGCATCTGGTGACCATGTTTCAAGAGCACCATGCACAAGCATTGGTGTTCTCAGACTCAGAGCAGAGCACCCCCGAGGCAGGCTTCTCACACCAGACCCTCCCAATCACAGGGTACGAGTGAGTCTCTTGGGTGATACTAGTAACAAGAAAGAAGGCTGGAGGACCCAGAAGTGTTGTCACCAAAATGACCTGGAAGGAAACCGTCCAGAGCCACGTCTAAATAGTGATTAGTTTTGTATCAGAATGAAACTATTACTTAAAGTACTAACCATTACAGAATTTTCTTGCTAAAATGTCTTAAAAGTTTAAAAAAAAAAACCCTAAATCTTTCTTAAAGAGCTTTCAAAAATGTTTCTAGTATCAACTACTCAAATCTACCTTAAATCTCATTGATTACAACAATTAACTCCTACAAGGTTAACAGTAGGTTCTAAAGAAAACTCAATTCAGCCCACCAAACCCCCAAAGCAGAGAGAGTGCTTGGTGTGTAGGTATACAACAATGAATAAACAAAAGACTAAGATCTAGAAGGTTATGACCCATCCCAACAGCTGATGGTGAAACCCAGGGCTACCCAGAACCAGGGAGGTGTCTAGGTTCTCCAGGAATGGACTGGATGTGGAAGTGGGAGAAACAAAGACTTGGAACCCCCTGAGTCTTCGGGGAAACTGTAGCCAAGATACATTACAGGCAGTTTCCTTTAGTTTTCTTAATTAGAAAAGCACTTGATACAATAAATTTTGCCAAAGCCTATCTCCTTGGAAACCAGGAAACAACACTGTCTCTTTTTTTCCTCCACATAAAGAACATTTAATAAGGACTATTTCCATAATAAACAGCTTCAACTGTTTTGTGTCAGAAGTAAAACAGGTAGCCTTCACTAAATGAATAAATAGGCAAGGGCTGGAGAGATGACCCAGTGGTTAAGAGCACTCACTACCTGCTCTCCAGAGGACCTGGGGGTTCGGTTCCTGATACTCACAGAGGAGCTCACAGTTGGACTGTGACAGCCCCAAGGGATCCAACACCCTCTTCTGGCCTCAGTGGGCACCAGACATACACATGGTGCACGTACACACAAGTAGGCATACATACAAAATAAGTGTTTAAAAAAATGCAGATAACTTCTAGAGACGTCATTGAAGACCCTTCCCATGAGGCTATGAGAAGAGTTAACAAGTGGAGTTGAAAATGAATACCCAGTGAGAGGCTAAGGAGTGTGGTAGGGAGGTGGGTATATACAGGCAGATTCCCTAGGGCTTGACTAACCAGCCAGCCTCACCGACTTCAGATCTCCAGCCTAGTGAGAGACCTGTCTCAAAAAATAAAAAGATAAAAACAAAATTGCATGGCACCTGAAGAACCACCCCCAAGGCTGACCTCTGGCCTCTACACAGAATACCCACTGAGTTAACATCCAACCGTCAAGATCAATTCAAGGTCCTTTCTGAAGCTTCCTCAAGACAACGGACTCTGCATGTTCTCATGCCAGTCAGGAGATGCTGGAAACAGCTCTTACCATACTGCTTTCAAATCTACAGCCTCACTCTTACTCTGTCATTTAAATCACTTTACTTCCTTCCCTAAATGAACTTAAGGGAAGGAAAAGACAGACAACAAGAAACTGACTTTTCTAAAGAGCATCAGGACAAGGTATCTTTAAAAAAATAAAAATAAAAAAATAGCCAGGCGGTGATGACACAGGCCTTTAATCCCACAAGTGGATCTCTGAGTTCGAGGCCAGCCTGCCCTACAGAGGGAGTGCGAGGACAAAGAAATCTACACAGAGAAACCCTGTCTTGAAAAACTAAAAACTCAGGACAGCCACGAGTTCAACACAGCCAGCCAAAAGGAAGACAGTTCTGACGTATACTACAGGCTGTCATCCTTGAGGACATGGTGCCTAGTGAAATAAGGCAACCACTTAGGGGGCTAGGATAGGAGGGAGTGGGGGCTGCCTGATGGACAGTTTCAACTCTCGAGCTCTAGTTCACAAAAGCGGGAGTGAGTTTAACACCACTGAACTATACACGCATGTTTTTACCACATCGTTTTAGTGGACCAAACAATTACCAAACTGAATGGACAAGTTCCAGCCACACTGCAAAATTGCCCGCCCTTACCTGTGGGTGGCTGGTTCTAGATTTCTTCCAAACTATCTTTTTCAGTAAACAGAACTCTACTGAAGATTGGCGAGTGGGGGATGGAACTCTCCTTTTCATCTATCCAAAATGAAATTTCAATGGCCCCAGAGAGCTACACTGCTACAATGATTCACCTGGTTGTCAAACATAGATCCAAAAAGCATATACAGCCACTCTGGAAAACAGCAAGACATAATCACCTGCCAAGCATCTTCCAACACCCACCCACCTGATTACCCTGCTCACCCTGGACCTTGCTGTGATGCACCAGCCACAGCATTTCTTATTACCTCCCAACACACTCAAGCTGCTTCGGGCTACGTTATGTTGAAAACACCCTCCAGAACAATCCCACCAAAGAAAGGTTAGACCCCACCCATGAACTGTTAACAAGCCCTTCTGTGACACACACACACACACACACACACACACACACACACACACACACACACACCTCCTCCCCCACAAGCACTCCAGGACTCTTACCCACTTAAACATGATTTCCTTATACAAATCAACACCGTTCTTATACTGCTACAAGTCAGCACTAAGGTCCTACGTTTAAAGATAATGAAACTGAAGTCACATAGGAATTTCTCTAACTGGACACAGTGTTAGGAACCACACTCAAGCTTGGGCACAGTTCCCTCACACAAATGAGCTAGGGATCACACCCCCATCACTGCTGCCGCCACCACCACCACACCACACCACACGCGCACACACACACACACACACACACCAACCATCGGTTACTCAGAAGACAAACTAGTGAAATCTTCCCAAGTCTCCAGTGGAGCCTGGAAAGAGGGAAAGCTTGATCAGCTCCACACTGACCCTCATTTCAAGAACAGACAGGTGTTTTTCTCAAAGTCTCTGGGTGACAAGCAGTATGGTAGCATATGGTTCAGGAGTCATAACTGGGCTGCTCTGCAGGGAGGGGAAGTAGGAATGCTGGGGACTGACCCCAGAGTCTCACAAATGCTAAGCAAGTCCTCGACACCACTGAGCGCACAACTCCACTTGTGAGTATATGAGAAAATGCTGACTTTCCATTTAGTCCTTGAAGGTACACCTAGGTATCTTGAGCATCCTCTCACAGACACCTCCTAATAAACAATACTCTTCCCGAAGACAGTTCAGTACCGCTTCTCTGAGTGCATGGAAGGAAATGCAAGGGGCTTAGAATACACTCAAGTGAAATCTACCATTTATTATATGAAAACATTAATCACAGAAAGGTAATATAGGAAGCTAAGGTAAAGGACACTAATCAGGGCTGTGGGTGTCCATCAGTGGTAGAGCACTTGCCTGAGTCCAGTCTCCTTTACTGGATAAAGTGGAGGTGGGAGGGGGAAGATGGAGAAGGAAGGGAGGGAGGGAGGGAGGGAAGGAGGAAGGGAGGGAAGAAGGGAGGGAACCCCAATGATAGTAGAGTCCCAGACTCCAGGACCATGAGCAGCTGGCACACAGCCCTCTCTCTGCTTTTGAATTTCTCAATAGCTACTTCTGAGATCAGAACTCATTATAAAAGGAAGCAAGGCTCTGAATGAACCACAAAAACAATCAATGGCCGCACCTGTTCACACTCTGGTAAAGGGCTCAGCTCAAGAAACGAAGGAGCCCCAAGAAACTGTGGCTGAATGTCCTTACAGCCACAGCAGTCTCTGAGCGACCCCTCTGTAAAACCAGCAACTCTCCATCTCCAAGCCAGGATTCCTCAGAAAGCTTAGTCTCCCATCTAACATTATGTAAGTGCCTGTTTCCCACAACTTAAATTTAGGCATCCTACAGATCTAATTAGAAAGAGAACTGTAGCATAAGTAACCAATTAGAACCCATCAGCTGGAAGTTCTCGTCTCAGACCTCCAGAAGCAACAACTTTGCCTTCCTTACAGAGCACTACCAAGACCCTCATGCCCCTCTGTGCCATTTTGGAATCACCTCTCTAAATCTTTAACAAAACACATTCATTCCCATACTCAGGAAGCAGAGGCAGGTGATCTCCGTGAGGCCAAGGGCAGCCTGATCTACATGGTAGTTCCAGGCCAGCCAGGGTGACAAAGTGAGACCCCGTCCCAAAAGAAAATCTCTTTGCTTCTGGGGTCACCTTATTCCATCTAGACAGAGGAAATGGAGAAGATGGTTAAGGACATGGTTAAGTGCATCTTCAAAAGATGCACTCACATGTTTTTCCTCACCTTCCTGGTTGCAAAGTAAACTCTGTTGTTCTGTCCCTTGTTCAAATGGCCTGTGTTCAAGAGAGCTGGAGCCAGGGGAATTGTTCCCACCTTCCCATGGCTCACATACCAGATCTCATCAAAAGTGCATCCAAAAAAAATGAGCTATCAGGCATAATCAACTTAAATGTACGTCTGAAAAGCAAAGTGCCATGCAAGAATGTTTTGTTTTTAATTATCAAGGCATACACCTGAAAGCAAAAAGACCATGAGGCCCATTCCCAGCGTGCAAAAAGCAGAAGTGATTTGCCTGGGCTGGGCTGTCAATCTTCAGAGATACAGCACACAACCTCTTCGTGAATCCTGCAATGAAGTTACGCTTTCCCCCTCCACCTCAGGGCGGGGCGGCCCCACTCCTAAATGTCATCTTCAGCCAGCAAGGATGTTTCTTCTCTCCAGACTCAGATCACACCAGGGGGTAGACGGTCCTACCCAAACCCGCTGGGTTGCCCAGAAAGGGCTCCAACAACCAGCTCCTGCTGCATCTGCAAGTCTGCAATCCTCCACCCGACTGCCCCTCACCCCGACACACACCCCATGCAACCCTTCCACAGAGCTAATGGACAAACCACAAGTTGCCATTGTTCCAGAAACAAGGCAAGGGCTACTCCTTTCTTTTGCAAATAAACTTAGAGAAAAGATGGACAACAAGAAAGTTTGACTTTTCTAAAGAGCACCAGGACACCAGATGATAAAGGTATCTTTAGAAAATAATAATAATAAAGCCTCCATGCTCCACCGAGCAGAAACTTTAACTAAGGATTCCTTTTTCCATAACTAAGCTATCTGAGCAACTCCAAAGCTCAGGTACCAAACAGGACATCGATGCCACCTTCAGAGCTTTCCAAACTAAATGTAGCTATTATTTCCTTCAGTTCTGCTTCTCCCTTACTTAGTATTTAATAATCACGGAGTACTTAACTATGAGGAAGAAGAGGAAACAAACTTCAGCACAGTAGAAAAAGAACAAAAGTGAAAGAGAGGAGCATGTTTAAAGCAGGAAGGCCACTTGCCCTGAATCTGGCTCTATCTAGTTTTATAACCTACAAATCATGTCCACTCCCTGGGCTTGGAGCTCCTCACTTGCAAAGTGGGAAGACTGGACCAAAGGAATTATGCTCCACCTCCCTCCAGCCACCCATGAATCTGCTCATCACAGGGTAGGAAAATGCAATTGCAAATGAGACTTTAGTTACAAAGTATTTTTATACACACATTCTGGGAGAGTACTGTAGCAAAGCTGCCACCCAACTGTGAGCTCCAGCTGCAGCACAAGACAGGGAGCTCGGAACCAGGGCTTCAGCTATTTTTTAAGACCACCCCAGCCAGAGAGTGGCAGAGCAGATATTTGAAAGCCACACCACCTTCTGAAGACAAGTATTTCAAACCTTTTAAATAAGTTGAAAAATCAAAACTGCCTCATGTGCAAAACCTTGGACCCGGGGGTATCTTCATACACTAAGCTATGGGAGGACCCATGATCCCGGAGACCAACAGTTCCCAGGCCAAGAATGATCATGCCCACCACTGGAGTCACAGAAACCAAGAGAAACACTTCACCGATGGCGGCACTCAGCAAATACCACTTGCCTGGCAGGGCTCAAAAGGTTACAAATGAAGGGAAATTACAGGACAATTTATTTTTCATATTCTGACATTCAGCTTCTGTTATGAGGAACAAAACAAAGAAGCTTGCTCCATCAGAGTTCACGCCCTTAGGGGGTGGGGGGAGTTGCTATTTGTCTTCCTCAGCAAAAATCCAATCTGGCCAGTGAACCAAAATGCTCCAATCTAAGAAGTAACCTGAAAACCTTCGTGATAGCCATACCATTTGTGCAATGGCTGGACCTTTGATAGCAAAAATACAGATAAACAAGAGGCACCAAGCCTTATCATTCACCACATAAACCTTCCACTAAGTTAGCCAAGAATTTGATCTCAGAGTTTGGTGCCACTTATACTGCTACTGTCTGGGCTCTAAGAGATCATTTAAAAAGTCATTGATTTAAAAATTCAAACTGCAACTGAAAATACAACACATGCACACCTTAACTCAACCAAGATCCCAGAGCTTATACAACTGCTAATCTCAAGCCATCCTCAATCTACAGAATGTTAACAGTTATTAGGAAGCTCTTTAAAAAGTTGCTTAAAAAAAAAAAAATCAAGCAAGAAGACTACACCACTACTACACACGTAATTCAAAGCAAACATGAAATAAATATAAAAGCCAGGAAATACCACTGAAAATGTGAGTCAAAGGAAGAGTTAAACTAATCTCAGGATGTCATTTTAGTGACGCGAGGATGACTTACTTCCAAGAGTCCAGGTCAACCTTCCGTAGAACCTTGACATGGAGTCACAGCTTGACTAAATCTGAACATTCAGGGCCCCAGGACCATGACGCCCAACTCAAGGAGCAGGCCCCGGGACTGCAGAGCAGCTAACACCTACGACTGTCTCTGGCCGTGTGCTAAACCCATTCTCTCTTTCTTGGTTGACTGGAGAACTCTAATTAATGATAGTCAGTTTCGGGAGTCCTTTAGTGAGGTAAGAAAAAAAAGCCTTCAGTGACAGAGAAGGAAGTCAGCACTCCAAACGTCTTATTTTGCCCCAACCATTTATGTTCACACCATCACCCAAGTCATTTTAAAACACTATTGTTAATGCCTTAGTGTCAATAACGTATTTCATGGGAAAATGCTTTAGTAATAATATTCTAGTTAATAACTGGGCTGTCACCTCATAGTTGGACACATCAGTGACCATAAACTGCTTTACTTAAACCTTTTAACTGCTCTGCATAATCCTATCAGGTTTTTTTTTTCCATCCTAGTAAAGGTATCTTAATTGCAGCTTTCAGGGAAAGAAAAAGGGGATGTGGGAGAGTCATTAAACCAAGATACAGAAAATCATTCCTGTCCCTAAACGAGGTTGCAGGAGCAATTCAGTTAAGACTTTATGTTGTGGATGTCCAACACATTCAGCCAGAGAACCTTTGCACTGGAAGATACTCCATTCGAGAAGCCAGGAGAAAGTTGACACTGAACTCCCACTGCGTACCAGTATAAAAAAGAATGGCTTTAAGAGTCTGAGTCAGAGTTTCAACATGAAAGGCTCGCTTTATAGAGGAAACGCCAACCCCAGTTCATCCAGATAGACCTGGAACCTGATGAAAGCCGACACCTCCCTCTGAAATTTGCATCGCATCACTGGCTCGAGTTTAGAAATATAATCGTGTACCAGGTAGTATGAATTTCAGTGAAGGCCGCCTCTCAACTAGACGTCAGGAAAAATCAAATCTACAAAGCCCCAAGGCAGTCTAGAAGCTACCCATCCCCAAATGCTTCCCCTTCCAAGAGGAATGCCAACAATCCAGCACAACACCTCCCTTGAAAGCTATTTCCCGTGCCTCTGATTTTGGACGCGGTGAGCCCCGATGAAATTTCAACCTGCCCAACACGACTGCTTGCCCACGTCGAAATGCCACGGAGCGATTTACGATCCTGGCAAGTTGCCTTTAAGGTCAGGAGCGAAGTTGGACAGGGCAAAGAGAGAAGTTCTTTATGCAGCACCCTTACGCCTCTCGACCCTCGGGAGGTTTGCTTCCTCCAAGAAACGCAGGTTGGAGCATCCTCGGATCCCAGTCCCCAGGGTCCCCCAAGAGGGAAATGAACACCCTCAAGACTGCAGCCGAAGGTCTCCCTAACCCACCATTAGCCAAACGGGGCCTTGCTCCCTCCAGCACACCTGCAAAGCGCTCACCGGGTGACGGATGGGGAAGAGTCGCTCCGAGGAGCCCAAAACCGCAGGGTGAGCACAGCCACCAAGCGGGGGACACGGGGCTCAGGGCCTCTAGGGGAGCAGATCCGGATCCCGAGGTGAGAACGTGCGCGCGCGCCGGGCGCGGTGGAGCGCAGACTCGCCCCCGCCGGGATCGCGATCCCCAGCACGCCACCAAATCGGAAATCAAACTTTCAGCGGCTGTGAGCGTCCCGCTCCGGGGCCGAGAATGCCCGGCCAGGGACAGCACAGGGAACTGTCAGGAGTGCCGCCCCGCCCCCTCCCCACCACACACACTCACAGCCCTGCCCCCCGGGCCACTTACCGCTTGGCCTGGGCTTCCCGGTGCTGCCGCGCGTCCGGGGCGCGTCGTCCGCGCGCTCTCCCTGGGGAGAAAAGAGAAAGCGTGCAGACGGTCGGGGCGCGCTCGCTCGCTCGCTCGCTCGCCGCCGCCGCCGCCTCCTCTGCGGAGATCCGAGCGCCGGGCGTAGGGGCCGCGGGGGGCGGGATCAGCGCGGCTCCCCCAGGCCGGGCTCCGAGGACGGACGACCCGCAGCGGCCGGGCTGCGGGCGCCGCGGGGGCCACAGGGACCAGTCCCCGGGCATCCACTAGTGTGCAGGCGCCCGGGCCGCAGCTCGCGCCCTCGAGCCCCCCATCCCGCCCGCCCGCCCGCCGGTTCCCGGGAACGACGAGCGCGCGGGCGCCCAGGGAGCGTCCCGGCTACGGAGCTCCGCGCTGGGCGCGGTGTTGGAGGGGGGGGGGGGGGGGAGTTGAGTGGCCGCGGGGGAGGGGACAGGTAACTGCCCACGGGGGCCGGAGGACCAGCGCAGGGACGACGCGGGAAGGGAGCCCGGGACGGCGGCGATGGGTGCGCTGCGGGCGGCCTCCGAGGCCCACCCACCCACCCGCCCCCCTCGACCCTCCCCCGCGGGACTCGGCGCCGCACTGACTTTCCGCTCACTCGCTCACGCACGTACTGAACTCGCTCACAAAGTTGCCGGCGGTGGCGGCGCTGCACTGGCCCTTCTCCCCGCCCCATCCCTTCCTTCCCTCCCTCCTCTCCTCTCCTCTCCTCCCTCCTTCAGTCTCGGGTGAGATCACCGCGGCTGGGTTCTGCGCTCCGGCAAGTCTCGCGAGACTTGAGCCCAGCTCCGGCCGGGGGGGGGGGGAAGTGGAAGCCGGGTAGTGAGGACCGCGGAACTTCTGGTTGCCATGACGACTCGACCGCCGCCGGGTGCTGTTTTCACCTGCCTCCTCCGCTGCCCCGGGCCTAGCTAGCAGTGGGGACGGGGAGGCTGGAGGCTTCCGTAGACCTGCGCCCGCCGCGGAGCTGGGTGCTTTTGGCCGGAGGGGTTCTGGGACTCTCGAAGCCAGGACATCTCTCTACTTCGGAGTGCCCACCATGTACTCCGTTGATCAGCCTTCCTGCGTAAAAGTCTCATTCCCCAGCCCCCGCAAGATGCCTTCCTTTCCGCATCCTAACGCCCCCACGAGACAGCTCCTTCAGCACATGGCTCACTTACGTTGGTATTCTCAACGCCTCTGCAGGCTTTTTGCCTAGTAGGTATTTTGTGTCTGGTTTTTTTTTTTTTGTTTGTTTGTTTGTTTTTAATGAAGGTAATGGTCCTTGTGTGCCTGCAGTACCTTTACTTCGCCTAACCCTGAATAGTCCCTGGAATTAATACGTCCGATTCTGCACTATAGTCAAGTTTTTTTCTCTGCTAAACTTCTCCCATTTCTGCTCAAATCTTGTCTTTTTCTGTGGTTACAATCTCTTTTCTCATTGTCTCATAAAAACCTTGTTCACCATAGGGGAGGGCAGGAGACAAAACTAAAAATAATAATAATAATAGCAATTACGAATCCTCAAACTATGTCTTTATACCTAATTCCAAAATGATATTGAGGGGCTGGAGAGATGGTTCAGTGGTTCAGAGCACTGGCTGCTCTTCGAGGGGACTGGAGTTCAATTTCCAGCACCCATGTGGTGGGCCAACAACCATTCATAACTCCAGTTCCAGGGGATCTGACACCCTCCAAGGACACCAGGCATATCACATGGAGCACAGACACACATGCAAGGCAAAATATCCATATACATAAAATAAAGAAGTTCAAACAGCTATTGATTGAAATCTCATTCTGTGTCTAAATGGGAGAAACTTTTCTGTGGTGATTGTGTATTACTGCCTAAGTAATATGCTGCGGTTGACAGAAGTTAAGCATGAAGTTTTGATGCCAACAAAGATGAATAAATATAAATTTCATTATATATAACAGAACTTACACTATGAAAAAAGAGAATTCATCCCTAAACATCAATATGGGGAAACTGTTAATCCCATACATCTAGAAACCTAAAGAATGAACCTAAGTATGTAAAGACTAAACAGTTAAGGCTTTTAGATTACCTATGGCGATGGCCTCGTGTGTTTGTGTGTGTGTGTGTGTGTGTGTGTGTGTGTGTGTGTGTGTGTGTGTGTGATGGGAGAAGGAGGTGCCTGGCAGGACAAGAGTGTGGAGGTGAGAGCATTTTGTGGAGTCGGTTCTCTTCGGTTCTCTCCTTCCACTTTTATGTGGGCTTTGGGGATCAAACTCAGGTCACCAGCCTTGAAAAACCCTCTCCCTGATGGGTCATCCCTGCCTGAAAGTTTTTATATTAGAAACTTCAATGAAAGTGGGGCTTGAGTTCTGTGCCGCTAATAATTGAGACTCTTTGAGGAATTTACTGTGTCTTATACTATATCTGTAAAAATCGAGAGGTGGCCCACATGTTAAGTTATTACAGCTTTAAAATTCTGTAGCACTCAGACCTATAAAAGTTTCCAATAAATGACAGATATTTCCCTTTTATATTGAACTATAAAAAAGCAAGTGAAGGTTTCATTTTATAGTAGGTCATTTTCACTATGTTTTAGCTACATGTTGATAATTTTATATTGAAGCTGTCTTTTGTCTCAACAACAAAAACAACAAAACTATAGGCCCTGTAATAGCAATTTTAAAGGGTATGCATTATTGGTGGTTCGTTTTTTTACACTCAGAACAGGCTCCTTGTTGTTTAATAAACATGTCAATCCAAGTAAAAGACAAACGTGAGTGAATGCAAACTTACAACCAGACAGCTGTAAGAAAGAAAGAGAGAAGGGTCAGAGGTTAAGAGCACTGGCTGCTCTTCTAGAGGTCCTGAGTTCAATTCCCAGTAATCACATGGTGGCTTCTGGGCACGATTGGCTAGGTGCATTCATGTAGACGCTGAGAATTGAACCCAAGTGCTCTGGAACATCAGTCAGTGCTCTTAGTCACTGAACCATCTCTCTCTTCTTGGTTCCCTGACCAGGAAGCTTCCAGCTACAGAAGGGAGACAGGATGGGCATTGGGTTCACAGCTTCTCAGGAACTGAACTATCTCTTTAAAACATTTTTGTTTATTTTCTTATGCATGCACACATACGTGTGTGGGCGTGTGTATGTGCCGTAGCACACATGTGGAGGTCTGAGGACAACCTGTAGGAGTCAGCTCTCTCCTTCAACCCTGTAGATTCTGGAAATTGAACTCAAACCCTCAGGCTTGGTTGAGAGGTCCCTTTACCCACCAATTCATCGCACTCCACCATCGGTCCATGGATCTGTTTTAAGGCTCAAACCTTCATCAGATTACTGGATCGTATAAATCAGTTCTCCTTCATGAATGTAACATAGTTTTGCCCTTAAAAAATGGCTGGCCAGCACAGTCCTGTTCTCCAGGCCACCTGTTTTATGACTCCCAGAGAGCCCTTTGGAACAAGTGACCCAAGTATGAGCCAAATCTGTTGACTTTCTTCGGTGCTCTTTATGAGGCCCTGGTGAAGGGTGTTGGATTCCAAACTCCAGTGTTGGTTAAAAGTGAGGCTTTTGTTGCTTTGGCCCCCTGGAGTTTAAACCTGCCTTAATATGGGATTCCTTATTCTCCCAGCTACAGAACAGTGCTCATTATACGTCCAAAACACCACGTGCTTTCTAATCAATTAGCTTCCCATGTTGAATTACAGAGGAGCCACTGTGCTTCCCCTCCACCCTCTTACCCTATAAAGACTGTGTCACGCCACACCTTCTCCTCCATCAAGCCACTGTGGGCTACTCACTGCATGTGCCCTGACTCCTTTCATCCGTGGACCCAGGCAAGCAGGAAAGGACTGAACACGCCCTCTGCCAGGGCACTCTGCCTGCCTTATGTGCCTGTGTTCTCTGTCTACCTGTCTACCTGAGTCGGGATGCCGGCTCTCTTCTTCGCTTCCCGCCACTTAGAGCAACCTCTCAGCTCTTAGCTTAGACTAACCTCTTGCTCTGTGTGCTAGTCCCATCCTCTTCAGCTGAGGGACATCGATTTCAGTGACTGTCCTCTCTCTAGTTTCCCTCTCTAATGAACCATCCTCTTTTTGTGTGTGCACATGAGTGGCGATGCACACATTCACTGGGCATGCACAGAATTCAGAGGACAGCCTTAGGTGTCGGTCCCCACCTTCCGCCTTGTTGGAAGCAGGGTCTCTTTGTTGTTTGTTCCTGTGCCACATACTCCAGGCTGCCCTGCCCTTGAGCTTCCAGGACCCTCCCACCTCTGCCTCCCCTAGGAGCACTGGGATTGCAGATGTAGGCTAACTACTGTGTAGGTTCTTGGGATTGGAACTGCAGCGAGCTCTTCATCCGCTGAGCCGTCTCCCCAGCTCCTGAAGCCTTTTCTCCTATGATTTACAGACATTCGGTTATATAATCTGTGCCATGGTGAAAATCAAACATTTCCTACATTCCACACCTGCCCTTGCCTCATTTCACATCTAGCGTCTTTGGGAAGAGGGTGTCTGTTCAGTCCTTGCTGCCCTCGCTCCCTTTCCTTCCATCCTCCTGCAGCCCCGAGGAGCAGCCTCTCACCTGCTATGGAAGCAGGTGTTCTCAGAAACAGCAGAAAAACCTGTGCTTCCTCACCCAACTGGACCCCTTGGTAGCAGGGATGAAGGCAAGCAGGCTCACCTTTGAAAATTCTTCCTGTTCTTTTACCTCAGGATGGAGAGTCCTACCATTCAGCCTTTCAGTCTCAAACCCCGAAGTGTAGATTCCATGGACGCCTTCTCTCTGTGATCTCCTCTCACTTCCTGGTGACCTTAGCAGTCTGATGGTTGTGAGATACTGACTGATAACCATTTTACACCCCCAAGCCAGCAGTGCCCCAAACTCCAGACTGTACATCCCTATCCTACTCAACACCCCCAAGACACAAATATCTCACATCTAAGGCTAGATGCTGTAGGTATTCCCCCCAAACAAGTGTGCTACGATCATCCCCATCTCAATTAATGGTGCCCTCCCAGAGTTTCGGAAGTCCAGAGCAAACTTCTTACAGGCATTCTTCTCCATTTTCTTACAGCCCACATCCAAACCACGAATAAATACTGCTGGCCCTTCCTTCCAAATGTGTGCAGAGTGCAAGCACTCTCCACCCAGGGAAACTTCATCTCTGCTTCAAGTCATTTCCCACCTGGTTGTCACAATAGTCTCCCTCTTGGTCTCCATACATAGCTTACCTACTCTGCCCTCTGCAACTAATATCTGATCAACATGATTGACGTAGAGTGTGGAGTTTGTGTAAGTCAGATCATGTCACCTAGCTGCTCAGAAACTTCACAGCGATTCTCATGAAATTTGAATAAAATAATAATATTAAAATACAAGTTCAAATTCCAACCTAGAGAACTGAATTCGGTTGTCCTTCAGCACACAAGAGTGCCTGGTCTAGGACCTACCTACCCACCTTCCTGTTCCCCTGACATAAACACCCAAACCCTCCAGTGTTTCAGTCATATATATATATATATATATATATACACACACACACACACACACAAAATGCCAAGTGGGGGTGGCACACACCTTTAATCCCAGCACTTGGGACGTAGAGGCGGGTAGACTTCTGTGAGTTTGAGGCCAGCCTGATCTACAAAGAAAGTTTCAGGACAGCCAAGGCTGTTACACAGAGAAATCCTGTCTCGAAAAACAAACAAAAAAGGCACAGAATTTGCATATAAACTATATACATCCTCCAGAACACTTTCAAGTATTGGCCTCTTACATACATAATGGTGATACACAGAATTGTCTAGGAAATAGTGACTCCCCTCACACACAAAAAGCCTATATGTATTTAGTAGAGACACTGATTGTGTGTGTGAGCTCGTGTGTGTGTGTGTGTGTGTGTGTGTGTGTGTGTAATATATCTTTTATCCATGGTTGGCTGAATCCATGGGGATGTGGAATCTACAAGCATGGAAAGTGAGCTCTATTCTCTGATCTCTTCATCTTTTCCTACACACTCAACCTGCTGTCTTTAAATCAGGTATTCTGCCTCCAGGCCCACATGGGTTGACCACTCTGCCAGGAAAGCTCTTTTCCCAAGCACCTGCATGACTCAGTCCCTGAGTTCCTGTAGTCTGTACAAAGGTTGGTCATTTGCCTGTTCACTCTCAGGAGCCCCTCTGTGTTTTCTTACGGGAGATCAGACCCCCATGTTTCCCAATCTCCCTTTCCATGGGGACTCCAGCTGGGTTCAACCATGGGGAGGTACAACAAGAGTTTGGACAGAGGCAAAGACAAGCTAGAGCCTTCTCCGGACATTCTCCCTTTCTGGCTCAGGCAGTATTTTAGCAATGCATTTCCCCCACTGCCCGGGGTCCTACTGAGCGAGAACCATTTTCACACTCTTGTAACCTTCCCAGGCTGAAGATAATGATCACCAAATTGGGTTGGAGTGCAGCTTGGTACAGTGTTTGTGAGGTACAGGTGTGCGGCCCTGGGTTCCTCCCTAGCAGCACACCTTTTTAAAATCTCTGCGTGCTAAGTGGTCACGAGACTTTCTGACTTCGTCAACTGTTAAGTAAGTTAAATGAGGCTTATCACCTGTCTCCTATCTACAGTGTGAGGCGCCTGATGGCAGGAACTGCACATCTGTATGCACAGCTGGATTCCAACACCTAGAAATAGAATTAGAATCCAAGAAGGCTCTATTTTCACTTGTTTGTTTTGTTGGCGGTTGTTTTGCGTTTGTTTGAGTTGGCGTCTCACACTGTGTCGCCTGACTGGCCTCGACTTCCTATGGCCAAGGGATCTTCCAGTCTCGGGTTCTCAAGTGCCTGAGACTATAGGCATGTGCCGCAGCTCCCAGCTCTTCTGATTTAACACAAAGGAAAAGGGTAACAGCATCAGCTGCTCCCAAGAGCCTCAGAATCAGTGTTATCCTACCTGACGCTGCAAAAGGAACTTTGATGGTGTGACTACATTGATGATCTTGAAGTAGAAAGGGCCTCATCCTGGACCATGCAAGGGAGCCAGTGTAATCGCAAGCTTCTCTATAGAGGCAATGGGAGGACAATCAGAACTGGAGGAGATGGAATCGTGGAGACAGTGGAAGATGTGACACAGCTGGCCCTGACCGTGGAGGAAGAGATCATGATATGGGCAGCACCCAAGGCCTGAAAATGAATGAATGAATGACGTTCAACAGCAAAGCAGAACTGGGGCTGTCATCCTGGTAGAGAGGCAGTCTATCTGGGCTTGATTTCCTCTTGAGAAGGAAGAAAGCACCTTGCTACTAGGAAGCCTCCTGGAACTTTTGGAGCCCTGAAGATAATAGGGGCAGGAAGGCAAGCCAGGTCTTGGGCACCGATGTCAGTTTGAGAGAATGAGGACAAGCCCCAAGAGCCAATATGGTAAAGACCTTGGGCTTTATCTTCTGTATACTAAGGAGCTGCTGATAGATTTGTGGCAAGATGGAATTGTCCTCAAACTTACATTTAGGATGCACAGGACTCTGGAAGGCATGGGATTTACAAATGCAGAGATGGAGCAGAATGGGGAGGGGAGGGGTCGTAAATGTGAGACCAGCCACCAGTTCCTAATACACTGCATCGAACCAACACTTTCGTTTAAAGCACTCTCACGAATTCTCTTCCTGCTGTATCATTCCCTTCTTATAAAGCCTTGTCACATCAAGCTGTTCGGGCCATTATTACGTTCAGATCATTTTCTTTTCTTTCTTTTTTTTTTTTTTTTTTTTTGTTTATTTGGTTTGTTTTGTTTTTCAAGACAGGGTTTTTCTGTGTAGCTTTGGTGCCTGTCCTGGATCTTGGATCTTGCTCTGTAGACCAGGCTGGCCTCGAACTCACAGAGATCCACCTGGCTCTGCCTCTCGAGGGCTGGGATTAAAGGCGTGCGCCACCACCGCTCAGCCAGATCATTTTCTTACAAACATGGAGTCAATAAAAATCCCAGCAGGCCTGGAACTTCTGGCCCAGCAATCCTTCCACATATTTCTGTGTAGCCGTCAGAACATGCTGTTCCAGTTATGCTTAGAAGAAGGCATCTCTGGGCCGTGTCTTATTTATCTCTCCAGTTACATTTCCTCTCAGGGAGCTCTCTTTGCTCTGTTCTAAAGAACTTTATTCTCTTCAAGGTTGGCAATCTCCTCCCAGCCAACCTGTATCCCTTTATCCCTTTCATCTGATTTCATGATTTCATGGTAGACAAGATGTCAAGATAGGTTTCTCTATTTCCCCGTCTTTTCTTAAATGCCTGGAAATGAAAAGAGGCTTGCTCGTGATGTGGAAGTAGCAAGCGGAGGCCTCCTAGGCCCATCTGTCTTGTAACAATTGACAGCCAATAGAGACAATGTTCACAAGAGCCCAGAGCTGTAGAGGCGCTGGAGTTGCCCCTGCACGGGTCGCATCCAAGGAGAGAGCAACTGTGAGGGACTGTGTACTCCTGAGCATGGGAAATGGTAATTGTTTCTGCCTGAGCCCTCCCACCCCCCCACCCAGGAGCAAAGAACCATCATCACTTATTTTTAAGGGAAAAGAGGAAAGAGTGAACATGCCACTAGTTCAGCTATGTTTAGAACCACACGACAGCTCAGCACCCACTCATCCCAGGCATCGCAAAGTCTTTGACCAATTATAAAGTCTCATTTCATTTACTTGTTCATTACACCTGGGAGTTGACCATGAGGGCATCTACTTGGGTGTGAGCAGTGGGCAAGGCCACGACACGTTGTTTTCCCTCAGTACTCAGGATTGACCCCAGGGCCTTGCACATGCTAAGTATATGGTCTACCAGTCCACGGTATCTCTAGATCCACAACATACAATCTTACACTGTTTCTTTCCATGTGTGTGTGCTATAACACACATACACACACACACACACACACACACACACACACACACACACACACACACACACACGAGGAGGGAACCCAGTGAAGTGCAAGAAAATCTCAAGACCTCAAGGAGGACTTGAATTCTGTACTGTAATTCTGATTTTCTCTTTAACCAACTGAGTAATTTCAGATCAGTAAATTTGATTTTTCTGTTTTTCATATTTTTAGAAGGCTAAGACCCCATTCCTTTAAACAAAATGTATGCTGATATGTTACCTTCCTTAGGGTCTGTTTGTTCCTAGTCAAAAATATGAGAGTCAGTCGGGCGGTGGTGGCGCATGCCTTGAATCCCAGCACTCAGGAGACAGAGCCAGGCGGGTCTCTGTGAGTTTGAGGCCAGCCTGGTCTACAGAGAGAGAGAGATCCAGAACAGACACCAAAGCTACACAGAGAAACCCTGTCTTGAAAAAAAAATAAAATAAAATAAAATAAAAAATCTGAGAGTATACTTTTGGTCATAGTTCCTGAAAGTCTCTCTTTTCCCCTCTCTCTCTCTCTCTCTCTCTCTCTCTCTCTCTCTCTCTCTCTCTCTCTCTCTCTGTGTGTGTGTTACAGTGCATATGGGTGCCCATGTATGCATATGCAGAGGCCAGAAGAGGATGTCAGATGGCTTCCTCTAATGCTCTCCACCTTATTGCCTCGAGGTAGGGTCTCTTACAGAATCAGAAGCTCACTGCTTAGGCTAGGCTCCCTGGCCAGTGAGCTCTCGTGATCCCCTGGTGTCCACTGCTGGCACATTTAGCCATTCCTAGATTTTTTTTTTTTTTTTTTGGTTTTTCGAGACAGGGTTTCTCTGTGTAGCTTTGCGCCTTTTCCTGGAACTCACTTGGTAGCCCAGGCTGGCCTCGAACTCACAGAGATCCGCCCGCCTGGCTCTGCCTCCCGAGTGCTGGGATTAAAGGCGTGCGCCACCACCGCCCGGCCATTCCTAGATTTTTATATGTGTGCTAGGGATTTAAACTCAAGTCCTAAGCAGTCTTACCCATTGAGTTACCTTCTCAATCCCAGTTTCCACTCTCGTAATAAGATTGCGATCTTCCCCTCATCACTCTTGTCTTCCATCACCACCCTCATCCCTTAAGCCCCCAGGAATGACCGCAGCTCATGTTGGCACGATGACCAGGGAATGAAGACTCGGGAGTAGATATGTCACACATGCCCTGCTGCTCTCAATGGTAGCCATGATTGATTGAGTAGATCTCAGTTGTTACATTGGTGTGGCCACCCTGTATCAGCTTTTGTGGCAACGGAATCCTGAAGACTGCTGCTCCCAGTGGCCCCCTCTTAGAGCCAGGTCCAGCTTCCAGGTGGACCTGCTGGCCAATTACACTTCATTTGTTCCATAGTGCCTCTAGAGGGTAGCACAAAATACAGCCCCATCAATGAGCTAACATCAGCTCCATGGTGCTTGACTGGCTTACAGAACTCATTCAGATGCTCATAGCCTGGCTCTACAGTATAGGAGCAAGAATAGAGAGAGGTATATCCCACCCGTGAACAGATGGGTTACCATAGTGGATTCAGTCTAGCCTGGTCACAAGTCCCACCTCTACCTCTAGACTTAGTAGCTGTCTGGCTTTGGGGAAAGTTTCTTAACCTCTCCAAGTTTGTTTCAGTAGTAGTAGTAGTAGTAGTAGTAATATTGGGGTTTTTTTAAGGTACTTTGGTTTTATCTACCAGGGTTGTACTATGTAGCCCAAGCTGGCCTTGAACTCACTGTGAGAAACAGGCTGGCCTCCAATTCATAGAGATCCACCAGCTTCTGCCTCTCAAGTACTGGATATTAAAGGCGTATGCTGCACCACTGGACCTTAGATACACGTTTTTAAATTAAGAGAAATAGTATGTGTTTTGTTAGGCCCTGTGGATTGGACTGGTTACCTAGAAGCCGTCCACAACCCCCTTAGCATCTTTGTTCTTCCAGAATCTGTGGGGCCACTAGAACTAACTTTACACAAAACAAGAACTTGGTTCTAAAAGGCAGAGAACAAAAATTTACCCTGAATTCCAGAATATATGTTGGGTAGGGAATGAGAATCAGGAACACATCTCCACCACTCACCCACCTGCCTCTCTCTGCACCTGTCTCCACCCCATTCTTCCCTCTTGCTGTAGGACAGTGTCCTCCATCTCTCTGGTCCATGCAGAGAGAAAACTTCCTGGGTCCATTCCAAATGACATCTCCCACGTCTGCAAAATGTCTGAAGGGAAAAGAGCCGACTCTCCCAGCTTTAAATGAGGTGCCCACCCACCTCCAGCCCAGGCAGCTGCCACCAGAAGTCTGGGGGCATGTTCCAGAACGTGACATGAAGGAGCCATGACAAAGGTGTAGGGAGAAGACAGGGTGATAGTTCCCAAGGAATAAGGAGGGAAGACCCTAATAAAGACACAGGGTGGAGGAATTACAAAGAACAAGCTTTCCATTTCTAAGATTGTCATATAGTTAAGAATATAAAAAAAAATTATCTTTATTTCATTTTAGTTAGTTAGTTTTGTTTTTCGAGAGAGGGTTTCTCTGTGTAGCCATGGCTGTCCTGGATCTCACTCTGTAGCCCAGGCTGGCCTCAAACTCAAAGATCCACCTGCCTCTGCCTCCTGTGTCCTGGGATTAAAGGCGTGTACCTCAGCCGCCACCACCTGGCTCGTTTAATTTTAGTGCTAAGGAAAAAACAGAAAATGATCAATGATGATTAATAAAATCAGTGCTTCTTAAGGTGTAAGGAATGGAGCCCAAAGCAATTGTGGGGTGGTGGGGTGGCTATTCAGTGCTCTCTACAAAACATGTACCCCTCAGGACTTCCTGCCTCGCAGAGCTCTAGGACTCACTTTGTCTTCTGTCTTAGAAGACAAGAAGAACAAACATTGACTTTAAAAACAAAAAACAAGGATCTCTATGAACTCAAAACCAAACTAGTCTCCATAAGAGAGTTCCAGGCTAGCCAGGACTACATAGTGAGACTCTGTCTCAAGTATAAATATTATATTTTATTTACTTAAACACACACACACACACACACACACACACACACACACACACACACACACACACAAACACACATACACACACATACAGCCATGGTAGTGCATGCCTTTAAACTCAGCACCCAGGAGACTGAAGCAGGCAGATTTCTTTAAGTTCCAAGGCCAGCCTAGTCTATATAGTGAGTTTCAGGCCAGGCAAGGTTACACAGTAAGACCTTGCCTAAAATAGGTATACATATACATCTTATATAAAACAGCTAGGGGATAAGGTGTTGTCAGAGGGTAGGGGTGGAATTGAACCATGAAGGACACATACAAAGTAGCATAATTAGAATTCACAGAAAAGACATCAAGACGTTGGAGGTAGATTGAAGGAGCCATGAAGCAGGTGAGCAGGGAGACACTTTTAGAGGGAGAAACAGCAAAGGAACTGTTGGACCGGCGGCAGCACGTTTTAGAGAGCTATGCTGCTCGAGGAAGCATGGCCGTCCTTGGGCTACGGTTGTACATGGGACACAACCGGGGTGCCTGTTTAAATTCGGGCTCCTGGGCAGTACAGAGAATCGGATGTACTTAGTCTGAGGTGAGTCTCAGGTTTGGACCTTATTAAGCCCTGTCGGGAGTTGTGCTGCAGGAATTCTGCCTAGCACACCTCAAGAAATAACATTGTCTTTACCAACAGTATCTACTAATTAGGAGAAGGAATGACTTCCCTTTTGGATGTGTGCTTGCGGGCACACTGTAACTAACCACCAACTAGTTTATGAGGGTCCTTTCCCTTGCTCAGGAGAGCTGCTCTTAGCTAGGGCCACTAACTCAGGGCTACTTCCTGTTCCCTCGGCTCCCCGACAGCCTACAACTTCCGTGCCGCTCTCAGCAGCGGGCCAAGTTCTCATACACATTTTGATGGTTACTATTGACTATCAACCTGACGGGCTCCAAAAACACAAAAGAAGACAAGTCTGTAGGTGTGTCCCTGAGGGAGTTTCTCTTTTGGGGTGCTTGAGGTGAGAAGACCTACCCGAACAGTTAGGGGCATGAACCCATGGGCTGGGCCCTTAGACCGAATGAAAGGGAAATGGAGAAAGAGAGATGAGCACCATCGTTCATTTCCCTCTGCTTCTTGACTGAGGATGCCATGTGACCAGCTGGCCACTCCCGCCACTGTCCCTTTCCTGCCACAATGGACTGTATCCACACACTGTGAGCCAGGGTAGACCCTGCCTCTCTCAAGCTGGTTTCACCAGGTATTTTGTTAACGACAATAAGAAAAGTCGCTTAGGCACACATCCTAAGTCTTCGGATGAGATTATTTCCAGTCTAAGAAGCAACGGGATCCATTTAGATGTTGAATTCTTAAACGGTTTTACTGTTCATGGATCTTGCTAGTGCATCGACTCCCCTTTCACTATGTACCCGCGATTGTTTGATTTTTCAACTAAAAAAAATTACATTCATTTATTAGTATCTGTGAGATTTCCATTTAATTTTTATTGTGTATGAGTGCATGACGTGGGAAGACACATGTGCCATGACATATGTGGAGGTCAAAGGGCAACCCGCTGGAGTCAGCTCTCTCCTTCTGTCATGCAGGTCCCAGTGCTCCAACCCAGACCATCTGGCTTAAGAGCAAGCACCCTTACCCGCTGAGCCATCTCTCAGGGGCTAGCTGTTTGTATAGAAACTTGATAATCAGTGCATGCGCAACAGACTGATTTGCTTAACGTTTTAAAAAGGGATTGCTTTTAAAGAGAAAGATTATTCTAAATTTCTCAAAAGATGGCATGACTTGGTGACTGTTGATTATTTCTCTCCTGCCTAAGCTACTTTTCTGTCCCTTCCGCAAATCAACTCGGGTGATTTCCTGGAAGAAAGAGAGAGATCTCACTTTACAACGAGAAAACCGTTTAAAATAAGTCCAATCGATTGTCAGTTGTTAGGACTGATATTGCGATTTCTTGACACCCTGCCCAATTATTTTCATATTAAACCATTATTTTGTCATTATTTTATTATTGAGTTGTGCTCGTTAGTTATTTGGGGAATCCATCTTTTCCGGGTCCCTGCATTCAAAATTCTAAGTGCATACTGAATGGCTAATTTTTGCTTCCCAATCTTTTCTGTTCCTCAGAATCCTCTGTCTTCATCTCATCTGTATTTCTTTCTTTTCTTTTGCCACTCTATCTTTGGCTCTACCATGAAGGTGAGAAAGAAAGAGAATGTATCTGTCTCCTGTAATTTTCATTTAATCTTGTGTTTCTGCAGTCACCATGTGTGATATTGCATTTCCATGTAAGCCCATTCTATCAGCAACATACCTCTATCTTGTGGTGGCCCCCTGTAGTAATGAGAAGGAAGAATTAGAGGTTTCATCCTCTTCAGGTTATAAATGCTAAAAACAATCCTCTTTGCAAGCTCTGTGGCCTGAGGTTGGTCTGGTCCTCTGGTCTGTGCTGCCCAACAGCACACAAAATGAGCCACAGCATTCTTAGCTGCTGCCAGCTATAATTAAAACAAACAAACAAACCAACCTGCTCACATCTGCAGCGTCTCACTCAAGTAAAGTGAGAATAGCTATTAAGGTACGAGCTGATCTCCGGGGATAGAGTGGGAGAGTGGTGTACATGATACCGCTCTCCCGAGGATTTTGTTCTTTCTATTTATCGTGTGTGACAAATCACTCCAAATCTCAGAGGCTTAAAATAACCGTCTGTTGTAACCTGTGATTTCGTGAGGAAGCCTAGGTAAGGAAACCTCCTGCTCCAAAGGCATCTTGCTGATAGTCTGGAGGATTCAATCAGACGCCTACATCTTAGCAGGGATGGACAGAAGGCTGCATGCTGCCATGCTACAGGCTAGCCTCTCTAGCCAGGCTGTCTTGGGATTGCTGGACTTACAAGGAAGGTAGGGCTTCCAGAGACAACAGGAAGTGAAAGCTACATCCCTCAAGGCATAAACTCTGAAATTGACACATTATACCTCATCCATATTCTATTGGTCATATTGGTCAACTGTCTATCTGCTAAAGAATAGATGACTAGGGAAATCAACACATCCCCCCAAGACTAAGAAGTTCACAGTTTGGAGGACTGTATATGTATATACTGGAAACCAGTAAATGATACAGTTTTTATACACAAGCTTTCCACACTTGTACCCCAAAGCAACACACTAGTAAAATCGAGAATGAATTTCAGGAAAATAATTTAAACTAAAAAAAAAAAAAAAAAGATTAAAAATCTACTGTCTAATAATCTCTAGCCGCTCAGAATTCATGTCTGTCTATCCAACTGCACCTGGCATGCAAATAAATTGTGATATGGAGCTGTGGCATTAACAGGGAAAAGTCAATGTCAGGGGCAACTTTGAGAAATAGCTGTTGTGCATGCTAAGAAGTTGTTGCTGGGGCTTAGTAATAGTGGGATAAATTCCAAATCACTCCAGGCAAGCAAGCAAGTAGGCGGTTACCACTCTCAGAAAACTTGTCAATCACAAATGAGAGAAAGCTTACCTTTGTAACAGTGTTAGGATTTTAGTGGAAAGGTGGGGTGCTCTCACTTCAACTTCCTGGGAGAAAATGGAAGATGATGTTGCAGGTTCAGGAGCCTTCCAGTAAGGATGCTGCCTCCCCGTGAAGCAGAGCCATGAGCCACGAGGCCACTTAGTTTAGTAGACAGATATGTCACAACAGTTCCAGGTTTGAGATTCCTAGTGAGAGTCTGAGAAAATATGCTCATATTTTAACAGACAACTGGATTCATGAGACAAAAGCATAATACAGCCTTTGACTGTGGGGAAGAGGCTTTAGAGTCACTTTGGAGGGCTTCTCCCCAAGGGAAGTGTCACTGACCTCTAGGTCATTCCCTGAACTCCACATTTTGATGGGTCTGTGGGCTCTGCCCCATCACTTTCTTTATCGGGAACACCTAAGTTATACTGGGAAAAAACAATAGAGAAGGTAGCTGGGACCTGAAAAGTTGAGACCCTAGGAACCCAACATTTGGAAGGTGTATGTCCCCAACAGTGATGCTGTAGTGGAGAGAAGGGAGAGGTGGACAAGGGACTCTGTGGTGGGGAAAGGCAGCACATAGAGGGTGTAAACTGTGACCAAACAGAGATGTCAAGGAACCAGATTCCAGACTGGTGGCAGGACATGTAAGCCGGGATGTGGTGACAGTTCATGGTTTTTTCAGCGTCTACTCTGTGGTCATCATTGGCTGATAATGAGCCTGCTATGGAAACTGGACACAGCCAGGGGACCTCAAAAAGCTTGGCCCAGTGCCCATGACTGTGGGTATTTGGGGGATGAGGGGCCATGAACTTGGCAGCATATGATGGCCAACTTAGGACGACAAGTCTAGACAGTCTCACACTTATGTCTTGGAAGCCACTTTTTCTCATTCTAGAAACAGAAATTTCTTTGTTTGTTTCAAAGAACTCTGAATAGATTCCTTTCCAAAAACAGAAACTACATTTCATAGAAAAAAAGACAAAACAAAACAAAAACAGCCATTACAGCAACTACACGCTGCACATATCTTGTTTGTCGTAATTCTTCATAATTTATATATGCCATGCAGAGCCAAGTGACTTCTGGTACCAGTTCCTTTAACTTTTTGTTCTTACATATTTCTTGGGTTAGATATGATCTGAATTGTGCGTTGTACAGATAATCCTTAAATATTACTAGATTTGTTGAGATGAGCAATTAGGAAACATGGGATAAAACTATTCCACATGGTAAATTTTCTTAAATGGCATTGTTAAAATTCTTGGTTTGCTCTAGGATTGTGAGGTTAGCTAGGCAAAAGAAGAATAACTAGTATGTATAAAGCAGTCTCCTAAAAAATGGAATATAATGCAATTCCCCTTACCCTCCCCATTCTCTTCAGTAACCCCACTCTACCCATCGCCTACTGTCCCTCAGCTTTCTCTGTGGTGGCGTGTCTGTGCTTCCCATCCTCAGCCAGTTATCCCCCAATCATCTCCTCTTGCATCATAATTCTCCCCATCTCTTTTCTTTTTTTCTTTTTCTTTTTGAAACAGGTTCTTTCTACACTATCTAGGCTGGTCTCAAACTCATGACTGAAGTGATCTTCTTGTCCCAGCCTGTCCGGTAGCTGGAACTATAGTGCATGCACTTGTACTTGACTTGATCTTTAGAAACCAAAATAACAAAAAATAAGTTTTAAATAATTCTTTTTTTTTTTAAGATTTATTTATTTATTTATTGTGTATAGAGTGTTCTGTCTGCACATATCCCTGCAGGCCAGAAGAGGGCACCAGATCTCATTATAGATGGTTGTGAGCCACCATGTGGTTGCTGGGAATTGAACTCAGGACCTTTGGAAGAACAAACAGTGCTCTTAACCTCTGAGCCATCTCTCCAGCCCTTAAATAATTCTTTATGGTGTTCAGTCTACAACTCGAAATAGCACGAGGCAGTATTTATTTGTCATTTAACAGTGCTGAGTGTTCTATGACACCATTTGATTGAATTGTCACAACCGTCATTTAAGGCTGGTGGTATCACTACCTCCATGTGACAGATAAGGAGGCTGAGAATCACTTAAGGTTATATGTCAGTAAACCATGAATGTAAGATTTGAACCCAGGTGTTCTGACGCTAGAGTCCATGTACTTACTTCTCAAATAAAACAAATTTCCTTTACTAATGTTTTCTTGAGACAGGGTCTCTCTATGCAGCTCCTGGCTGTCCTGGAACTCACTATGTAGACCAGGCTGGCCTTGAACTCACAGAACTCTATCTGTCTCTGCCTCCCAAGAGCTGGGATTAAAAGCTTGTGCCACCACAACTGATTTTTATCCTATATTGAATATTTACTGTGTGTCTTAGTTACTGTTTTATTGCTATGAAGAGAGAGAGACACCATGATCAATGCAGCTCATCAAAGGAAACGTTTAACTGGGAGCTTGCTTCTAGTTTCAGAAGGTTAGTTCATGATCATCATGGGAGGAAGCATGGTGGCAGTCAGGCAGGCATGGTTTTGGCAGGAGCTGAGGGCTTATCTGTAAGATGGAAGCTTAGAGAAGAGACATTGGGCCTGGTGTGGGCTTTTGAAGCCTCAAAGCACACCCCTAGTGACACACCTCTGCTGTGAGATGGTCTGTATGTCAAGTCTGTTGCTGATTGGTCAATAAATAAGTCACTGATTGGCCAGTGGCCAGGCAGGAAGTATAAGCGTGACAAGGAGGAGAATAGAGCTGGGAAGTGGAAGGCTGAGTCAGAGAGACACTGCCAGCTGCCACGATGACAAACAGCATGTGAAGATGCTGGTAAGCCACGAGCCATGTGGCAAGGTATAGATTAATAGAAATGGATTAATTTAAGCTGTAAGAACAGTTAGCAAGAAGCCTGCCACGGCCATACAGTTTGTAACCAATATAAGTCTCTGTGTTTACTTGGTCGGGTCTGAGCGGCTGTGGGACTGGCGGGTGAGAGAGATTTGCCCTGACCGTGGGCCAGGCAGGAAAACTCTAGCTATACACCTCCTTCAAAAGGCCCCACCTCCCAATCTTTCCTAAACAGTCCACCAAGTAAGGACTAAGCATTTAAATAGATAAGCCTATGAGGGCCATTCTCATTCAAACCACCACACTGTGTATCTAATACTGAGTTACATTCATTATGTGGATTATTGAATTTATTTTTGACACACATTTGCAAGGTGTGTGCTCATAATATCTCCATCTTAGGGATGGGGAAATTAGGGAGTGATGTAGTATAAGAGCTTTGTCAAGGTCATATAGTTAGGAACTAGAACACAGATTGGGGTTAGCCATGATTCAGCCTGGAGCCCCAAACTGCTACCGAGAGTAGTAAGGATGGAGTATACGAATTCCTTAGCCCACTGCAGGAACACTGTCCATCGACCAACATTCCTTGCTAAAACTCTACTGCTTCAACCTCTTCTCTTTCCGTTTCCAACGTCTTAACTTCGCCCAGCTAATCTTCATCCCCATCTAGAAGCGCAGTCTTCCGATGGGATCTGATCAGAACACGCAGTCAGTCTGCTCTTGTGTATGCTATCGCAGTGTGGCCTGTCTGTTGGATCTTCTGCACACATATGCTCAGCTCTATTCTCTGAACGTGATACCCATTAAAAATGTCCAAATCTATAAGTGGGCGGAGGTATTAGCGAGGGATGTTTTCCACGGTGAGTGATGGAGGGTCTATCCAGAGCTTGAACAGGAATCCTAATTCTTACGTAGTGACAGTCAGATATACATGGCTTCTGACATTAGTTTCATGGACCGCTGACGACAGAGCTGGGATTTCAGCGCTCCGGTTAGTCTTTTGCTACTGCTTCCAAAATCCGAAGCAGGTAGAGGAAGGATGAAGCACTATGCCTGTTCTGCACCCTGAACAGAAAAAAAAAAAAAAAAGTGTTTTCCCAAAGCGCTTCTGCTCTGCCTCGTTGTCATAGCTGGGTCGTATGTCATCAATGACTGCAGAGGAGGTAAGACGCCAGAGATCATGACTGCTATAATCATCTTAGTTATTTGAGGGCTCACTCTTGGGCATGTTGACTTCCCAGAACAAGGAGGAGAGAGAACCAGGATGCTGGAAGGGCACATGACAGTGTCTGTCATGGTGGAGCCTGAATCGAGCATCTCTATCCTAGACCCAAAGTCTGATTTGCTTAGGAGTTAAGTTAGTCTTCAGGCAGCGTCATGTCCATCCCACCATAGCTGCCAACTCTACCTTCAGACAGCTGGTCTCCATTCCAGAGTCCCACGAGCACTGCATTCCACCCGCGGATAGAACCATGCACTCACCTAGCTTCTGCCAGCTTCGTTCTTTGGACAGCACTCCAGTAATAGCTTGTAAAATCTAAACAGGTGCGCTTGACTTAGCGTTCGGTGGTAACCCCTAAGGACTAACACTGCCTGTTGCTCGGATGCCCGGCCCATTTCCAGGGCCCCAGTTTAGACTTCTTGGCTTTGGAGGGGAGCTTGGATTGAGGTACAGTCCCAGCTAGTTTTAGCATAAGTCCTCTTCCTAGCTGAGAACTCCCGGCATGCACTGAGACTCAAGCAACACTAGTTATGAATTTGTGCTGAATTGCTTTGAATATTTCAAGTCCCGAGATCTCAGCTGCTGTCGCTAATAGCAGTGACCATCTGTCAGAAAAGCTATTGAGGAAATAAACACATTCGTTGAAAGCTTGGACAAGTTAACTTAGGTGTATTAGGCAATATGGGTAAATATAAAGGAAGTTCCCTTGTTTTTCAGGTCCTATTTTTAAATAAGAGACTTTCATACGTTCCAGATATTAGATAATGAAACACCACAACACATAGTGAAAACATAAAAACAGTACAAACATGATTGTAGGTTGAGCCCATGCTCTAAGAACAATCTATACTGAATGTTGATGATTAAAATTTCATATAAAAGGAATCTGGGCATGCGGACACATACCTGTAATCCAAATATTTGGGAGAGGGAGGCAGGAGGAGTTCAAGGTCACAGCAAGTTGAAGGCCAGCCTACGCTACACAAGATCCTGTCTCCAAACCAAAACAACACCAAAGAATCCACCACCACTGGCAAGAATAAGAAGTAGATGGAGAAATACAAGAAACAGGAAACGAGCCGATATCCTAACGTCCTGTACAAATCTTGGTGTCACATCCCAGGTAACAGTCCATCTGAAAGGGTGTGAGTACTTTCTTCCATTTAAATCCCCACCCCCAAAGGATAGATTGATTTTAGAAAGAGGAACAGACCAGAAAGGGTAAAGTTAATCAGTGACAGAGTGTAAAATTTGATGGGATCTAGCTTTTTATAACAATTGGCGTATAGGAATAGCTAGGGGATGAATAGGTAGCTGGCAGGAGTCTTTCATGCTATCTCAGTTGGGCATTTAGCTAGTTTTACAGGATTTGAATGGCAATTATACTGAGATTGAGCTTGCTGGCTAGAGCCTGCCCTGCAGACTTCATGCCTGTATTTCTGAAGGCAATTTCATGTGCTATGGCAACTGGGCTTGTCTATGTCAGGGATGATGTTCAGGTTCAGAAACCAACCTGTTTTTTTGTTGTCCTGAGGGTCTCACCCTCTTTAAGCAGGGCCATAATCTCTCTGCAGGGGAAATGAAAGAAACTGAAGGAATGCTTCATTGAGACCTTCCATCAATAACTGCTGACCGGCCATGGCAAATCAGATTGATGTGTGGTGACTCGGGGCACTCTGGGCACTGTGTGGAAAAGAGTTTTGAGATCTCATTAGTGATGTCTGCTGGGAACAGAGTGGGTGGTGTGCCATCCATATGAGAGATCAATATTGCTCCCGAGGGTTTCTTCAACCACAAACTACTGCGCTCTGATCACTCTGAGTGGGACCTGAGAATCTGTATTTCTCGCAGGGTTTGGGTGAGAGCTGGGCTGCTAATGAGAACCACTGCTGTGTATTACAGCAGACATCATTTTAACCAAGCCCTCGTTAAAAAGCAGAACTTAGCCGTTCCTTCCACTTGTCCCAAGCCCCCAAAAAAAACCTCCTGGTATCTCACTTAAAGATGTTCTGATTTTAATTAACAAACATTCCCCACTGTGAGACACTTGGAAGAACTTCCTGCCCTTTGTACCCTGTAGGTGTGCTAGATGGATGGTAGAAAACTGGAACATTTGAAATGTAAGGATATATTGGCTGAAAGTAGCTGCTTGGAATTTAATCTAATATAGATTGTCCTTCCGTGCTAACTAGATAATTAGAAGCTGTGTATTGAGTCTTTGCCTGGTTTGTGGATCCTGTAATTAGAATAGACCAAGACATCTGTTCTCCTATTTCCTGGGCATTGGGATGGCATCCTGTCCATCTAGCAGCTATTAATAGCAGCTAATAACTTAGTGTATAGCAGGCAGGCAGGGTGTTAGATATCACATTTAATAAGTTATCGTACTTGACACTCATGTCAATCCCTTATCCTGATGAGAAAACAGAGGCTGAAAAAGATGAAATCATAACTTCTCCAAGGTAATGGAACTGGGAAGTATTGTACCTGAGCCTTAATTCCAGGCAATCAACTCCTGGAGCTTAACTTGTAGCTCTGTATGTCTGGAAACAGCTGTAGGACAAATCCAATGGAGCAGGCACTCACTGCAGAAGAGACCGAAAGACACAGCTTTAGATCATGTGAGCCAGATGCTGGACATTCAAAGACCATTACGTTTCACGTTGGTTCTAGAAATGCTGTTTCAATGCAGCCTTGGTTCTCTTGGATCGCCATTGTCCTCATCCAGGAGGGCCACCCAAATGACACGTATGGGATGTGTTTCCAAAAAAAGCTCTACTATGCGTCATGCTGTTGTCAATCATGACTTCCCTTAAACATGCAAGGGATTGGTTATTTAAAGGAATCCATTGGCAAATGCTCCTTTTGGAAAAGGAAAAAAAAATCTTGTCATTAAAATAATCACCCCATGTTCTGTTTTACAAGTCTGATTATATTTTAACACCAGATTTTTTTTTCTTGGCAGGTGGGAGGTGTTTGGTTTGAGTGGGAAGAGTATAGCCCAGAGGAGAATTCAGGAGGCAAAGCTAACCACCCATTTGCTTTTTAGCCCTCTCCTTAAATCTAAGGCCAAGACAGGATTTGGACCAGGAATAGTCACGGACACACACATGGATTTCTCTGCAAGATGGAGAATTGCCCTGCCTTCCCACCAGAACTGTAATACAGTGGTCACTATAGTTCCCTGGTGAGCACAAAAAAACCCAGGCCACTAGCGTCTACAAGGCCAACATCATGCTTCCAGAGATGTGGTAAAGGTGAAGGAGACGGGGAAGGGGTAATCAGAGGTTCTCATATAGCAAGCCAAAGAAATCCTTTGTAATCTTTGTGCACATTCATCATGGGTGAGTTATCAGAAGGTTCTATGTCACGTTCTCACAGAGAGCCTTCATCTGGGGAATCTTAATTGGATTCTCCTCACGCATGTGCGTTTGCCTGCATTTGTCTCTGTATACTTAACTAATTTACAGAGCCATTTTGTATTGTGACAACTCGGGGGCTGTGAATAGGGAAGGAGAGGAAAGACACAGCCCAGATGAAACCCTGTGTTTCTGGAACAATTACTCTGCTTCTTTATGAATCGGCACTTATTGTTATTTAAATTATGTTTTAAAAGCTGAAAATTTCCTCTCAATGCCTGAGTTATATATAGATTAATGCTTCTTAAGCATTCCCACTGAAGTATTTCTTTTCTTTATTTTTAATGTATTTATTTATTATGTATACCGTGTTCTGCCTGCACGTACACCTGTGCACCAGAAGAGGGCACCAGATCTCATTATAGATGGTTGTGAGCCACCAAGTAGTTGCTGGGAATTGAACTCAGGACCTCTGGAAGAGCAGCCAGTGCTCTTAACCTCTGAGCCATCTCTCCTGCCTGCCACTGAAGTATTTCTGACAGCAGAAGGGTTGAACCCACACTTTGCCCTTGGCCCCGCACTCTCCTGATGCAAAACAAACAAACAAAAAGCAAAGCAAAGCAAAACAAAACAAAAAACAAAAACAAAAACAAAAACCTGCTCCAAGACGTGTTCTCCAAGTCTCCTATTTTAGCTTTAAAAATCCACATTGGGCCCGTGTTGGATCCTAGGATGTGAATTACCCCAACATGGGAGGATTGGCACATCATTACTTCCTGAGCTATCACTACTCTGGGTTGTCTACTTTGGGCTCTGGAGTCTCAGATGAAGTCAGATACCTCAGGGTCATAGATCTTGATGTGTATGTATGTGTGCATATTCATGGGGAAGCAGACAAGAGTGCACACATGTACATGTATGTGTGGAGGCTAGAAGACAACATGAAGTGTTGTCCTCAGGAACTGTGCACCTTGTTTTTTGAGACAGGGTCTCTCAGTGGCCTGGAGCTCATCAAACAATAGGTCGGCTGGTTAACAAACTCAGGGGCAAAGCTACACCTTTTACTTACAGTAGTGTATGTAAATGACTAGGCTTTGTTCTAAATGTCTCTCAAATATGAACCGATACGCTGAAATCAGTTTAATGGACTATGACAAGGGCAGATGATGGATATATGTAATTTTAACCTGACAGAAGGTTTATAAAATGTGGGCATGTTGAATGAAGGAAAAAGAAACAGATACAACATGAACTGCGATATTCTGATGCTGTGGATACAGAAGTGGGCAATGAGGTGAGTATGTGAAGAATGTTCCAGCTCAACAGTGACCATATTGGTAGTAATATTGAAATGACCAGTCAGAGTCTATTGTGTATCACAACAAAGTTGTAGGTTACAGGGAAATGTACCTCTGACCTCCACTTTCCAGGGGTATAATCGACTGACAGCCCTAACTTGCATCTTCTGCATCTACCTCCCATTTGCGATCAGGGTACCACTGCACAGAGCCCATTTCCCACAGAGCTGCTCTCAGCCAGTGAATGAGCACAGTAGGGTGTAGTTGTCTGTTATTTTTTTTAATCTTTGGGGGCCTGCTGCCCAGCTCCCAAATAAATACACAAATACTTATTCTTGCTTATAAATGCTTGGCCTTAGCTTGGCTTGTTTCTAGCCAGCTTTTCTTAAATTATCCTATCTACCTTTTGCCTCTGGGCTTTTACGTTTCTCTAGTCTATATACCTCTCTTTCCTTCTTACTCCATGGCTGGCTGTGTGACTGACCCCTGGTGTCCTCCTCTCCTCCTTTTCCCACTTCTCCTTCTTCTCTTCTTGCTCCTATTTATCCTCTCTGCCTGCCAGCCCCGCCTATTCCTCTCCTGCCCAGCTATTGGTCATTCAGCTCTTTTTTAGACCAATCAAGTGTTTTACACAGGCAAAGTAACACAGCTTCACAGAGTTAAACAAATGCAACATAAAAGAATGTAACACATTTTTGCATCATTAAATATTCCACAGCATAAGTGAATGAAACACATTTTTTTTTTTTTTTTTTTTTGGCTTTTCGAGACAGGGTTTCTCTGTGTAGCTTTGCGCCTCTCCTGGAACTCACTTGGTAGCCCAGGCTGGCCTCGAACTCACAGAGATCCGCCTGGCTCTGCCTCCCGAGTGCTGGGATTAAAGGCGTACGCCACCACCGCCTGGCTGAATGAAACACATTTTAAATATGCCACAATAGTGGGGTACTGCAGAGCTATTCCTGTTGGCTTTAGGACTTGTATAACAGGTAGCCTTGGCTGAAAGAGTCTCCCTTTGGACAAAAACAGTCTAAGAACT
This sequence comes from Peromyscus californicus insignis, assembly GCF_007827085.1. Taxonomy (NCBI): domain Eukaryota; kingdom Metazoa; phylum Chordata; class Mammalia; order Rodentia; family Cricetidae; genus Peromyscus; species Peromyscus californicus. The sequence goes on from NW_026294447.1 coordinate 73,306,149, forward strand.
GAGCCACGCTCCAAGGCTCTGCCTACCCAGCCCCCTCCCTTTTCCAGTTCCTATTGTGAGATTTGCCTTGTATCCCTGTGACTCTAGTCTCCTTTCCTTTACATGGCCCATAGGTTTCCCTTCCAAACCTATTGCATGTTCAACCCTGCCTTGATGTTTCCTTCTCCAAAGACCTGAACTAATAGTAAAATAAGTGGGCAATTATGAGATATTCTCATTCCTACAATTCTCACTGTGGAAGAAAGAATCTCTGATACAGTAGAAAGTAAGCTAAACTAGAAGCTAAGCCCCTATACTATGACCAGAAGTATCACATGGCGTACACTGTCCACGTTTGCTTTCCGTTGCCATGATAACACCATGATCAAAAGCAACGTAGAAAGTGTCATAGTTTGAGTGATAGAGGCCCCCATAGTCTCGGATATTTGAACCCTTGGTCCTTAGTTGGTGGCACTGTATGGGGAGGCTTTGGAGGTGTGGCCTTGCTGAAGGAAATATGGAGGAAGTGGGATGGGTTCTGAGAGCTTTTAAGGTCTCATTCTACTCCCAGTTTGCTCTCTGCTCCGTGTTTGCCACTGAGGGTGTGAGCTCTCAGCTCGTTGCTCCAGTCAACATGCCTTCAAAGTGACAGTGATGGATTCTTATTCCTCTGGGACCATAAACTCAAATAAACCCTTCCTGCTAAAAGTTGCCTTGGTCTTGGTGTTTTTAATCGTAGTAATAGAAAAGGAGTTAATACAGAAAGGAAAGGGATTATTTGGCTCACACAAGCTGTTAGTGAGAAAAATCAAGGCAGAAACTGAAGCAGAAACCATGGAAGAATGCTGCTTTCTGGTTTGCTCCCTCTGGCTTGTGCTCAGCCTACTCTCAAAACTCCCTGCTCAGAGGTGCTAACACCCACCATGCCTGGGCCCTCCCTCATCAATCAACAATCAAGACAGTTCCCTATAGATGTGGTCACAGGGCAGTTCCTCAATGGAGACTCTTTCGTCTTGCTTGTATCAAGATGACAATAAAAACTACCCAATAGAGTTATTTTCTATCTTTAAATACCAACTAACCTCAAGGATGGTCACCAGTAACACTCTCCTCAGTCATACACACCCTTCTATAGCACCATCTCCTCCTCTGACTCATGTAAGCCATAGAACGTCATGTGATTGACAAGACTATCATCAAAATCACTGTGGCTTCTGTCATGCTCTCTTGAATCACTTTCTCTTGGGGAAGCCAGCTGCCATGCCTTTTGGGAAGGACCATGAGGTCCTGCAAAGAGCTGGCACCAATTGGCTTGGATTAGAAGGCTAATCTTCCAGTCCCACCAAGTCCTGACTACAGCCTGGCTGGTCACAGCCTCACAAAAAATTCTAATTTAAACCATTCTTGTATGCCACTCTGGGATTCTTGACCCATAAAAACAGTTTGAGATAATAGTGTTATAAAAAGCTATACCTTGAAGTAATTTATTACACAGTACCAGACCTCCCCGCCACCAACATGCTTTAAATTTCATTCATTAAAACTGCCTAAGAGGGGGAGCTGGGGAGTTGGTCAGCAGTTAAGAACACTGGCTGCTTTTCCAGAGGACCCAGGTTTGATTCCCAGCACTTACACAGTAGCTCACAAACATCTGTAAGTCCAGATGATCCAACACCCTCTCTGGACCCTGAAGGCACTGCACACACATGGTGCACTTACATTCACGCAGGCAAACGCTTGTATACAAAAAATAAAACCAATCATTTTTTAATGTCTAAAAACAATGCTTACCCCGTCAAAATGAGCTCCACTAGGGCCCCCATTGTGATCTGGAGATATTATTTCTCTCTAAAAGAAGCCATGATTTCTGAAAGAAATTATTTAGGGCAGGAAATATGCAAAGCACATCTGAAGCACATTGCCATCCTAGATAGTTTCTAGAAAGGTTCAGAAACCAACTTGAAGTGGCACTAATTCGCGGGATTTAATCTGACCATTGACAATGATAGTACTTACATATCAAATATGTGGAAGTCTTCGAGTATATAATTAAATTTTAAAAATTATTAGCCACTTTTGGAAGATGATGGGGGAACTAACTCATTATCTCGAAAACTGGTTAAAAATAGGAAAGAATCAAGAAGTATGTGCATACAAATGGGAGAACAGTTCTCTGTGAAAACCATTTAGGTAATAAATGAAAAGCAAATGGCAGGATTTGGCTGTGACTGTTTGTGACCCTTAATGAATTAATGTATCTAAGCACTATCTCCAACTTTTCACTTCCCCAAGAGCATGACAAGTGGATATTGTGCACCTCTTGACAAGAGAAGAACACAGCTGTGGTCTTGCCAAAGAGGTCAGACGGAAATCCAATTAAGCGTCTGGACCTAGTTGCCAGTTTGCAGGGAACGCAGAGGACAGAAGAGTTTGTTGAACTGCATGGGGCGTCTACAATCAGCAGCATCCAAAATAGGGGTGGGGAGGGGGATTGGGCAGGTTACAGAGCCTGGCTTCCCTTACAGATAAAGTGTAAGAAAAGAGGAGGCTGATGCAGGGAACTTTACAGTCGAAGAGACGCAAAGGCACGTGTAACGTAAAAACCGGGCCAGAACAAACCACTGTTCAGAAGTTCATATTTGGTGATTAAAAAATAATAATAAAGACACAAGGGACTGATTATCACCAACAGTGGCTCTCAAGCTTTAAGCACGCATGAGAATCACCTGCTAGATTTCTTAACATATGAATTTCAAGGTTCCACACGGCCACATGGAGTTTCTGCTGAGGGCTCCTGATAGTAGTCTCCCTTGCTGTCAACATCGAAGTGATGGTGCAGATTCATTCATGAACCGCCTTTGAGAACCAGTTCTCTAAGAAGTCGGGATAGCACTTTCTTGGGATATGAGGGCACTATAGGGCCAGGATACACGCAGGGGAATCTGGAGTGCACGGCCAAATACTGTTTCTTGATTTTGATGTAGGTTATAAGAAGATTAGTCTCAGCCGGGCAGTGGTGGTGCACACCTTTAATCCCAGCACTTGGGAGACAGAGCCAGGCAGATCTCTGAGTTGGAGGCCAACCTGGTCTATAGAGCGAGATCCAGGACAGGCACCACAACTACACAGAGAAACCCTGTCTCGAAAAACAAAACAACAACAACAACAAAAAGAATATTAGTCTCATAATAATTTGTTAAATCCTACATTTGTTTCATGTGCTTTTTTGGTATTATTTCTATTTTAAAATATTAGTTAAAAATTAAAATTTAGGCTGCAGAGAAAATTTAAGGCTCAGCAGTTAAGAGCACTTGCTACTTTTGTAGATGATCTGTGTCCAGTTCTCAGCACCCACATGGCAGCTCACAACTGTCTATATCTCCAGTTCCAAGGTATCCAACACCCTTTTCTGGCCTTGATAGGCACCAGATACACACATGATACACATACATACATGCAGTTAAACACTCATATACATAAAACAAAAATGAATAAATATTTTTAAAAAGAAAATCATGTAAGATTAAACATGTGATTATTATTATTAATTATTAGTATCATTATTTGTAGTGTTGGAAATTAAATCCCAGCTAGCAAGAGCTCTACCACTGAGCTATACCCCCAGGACCAGAGTTTCCTTTTTAGAGTTCAATTGAGTGACTTCTTCATGTTCCCAAACTAGAAAGCAGGTGTGAGTGTTGGAGGGTATTTACAGAGAAGACTGTTTGGATGTGGGTTTAAGCCAATACAAAGTCTTTATTAGCCAGCCAGCAACTACACTGAGTGTTCGGGATCCCAGTCTAGTCCCCCAAGCCTTTCTTGGGGTGAGATTTTAAGCACAAAAACCATGTTCTAGGTTGACACACTTCCATTAACAAGAACAGTTAGTCAGAAGCAGAACAGTAGACGCCAAAAGGCAGCTTAGCACAGTTAGAGAGTCCCAGAGCTATGGGCTTTGATGGGTTGGGCCTTTGTTTTAGTGGTGCTGTCTACATGGTGAGCTTTTACAGCCTGAATGGCACTTCCATCATGGAGTCAGTTGTGCTTCGTCTTGGGGCCTGCTAGGTTTGGGGCTCTGCTACAATGTCTGTAGTTTATACACACTCTCGATCCTAGCTCTGGGCTTGGTACAGACCAGCATGTTCCCTGCTACAGAAATCAGATAAGTGACTGAGAAGTGAAACAATCTCACACACAGAGACCTCTCCGATCACTTAACACTTGTCACTCTGTCTTATCGATGACAGTATTTCTGCAACGCCAGTGACAGTAAAGCCCCATGCTCTGTACAGTATGCTAGGAATTATAAAGGAAAAACAGAACAAAGCTTAACCCCCCCGCCCAAGGCAATGCTGGTTTATTGAGGAAAAGGAGGTTTTTTTAAGGTTATAAAAAAAAGCAACACAAATTTAGTACAATACTGCTTTAGATCAATACATAGCTCATTTGAATTTACTTTTCTTCTTCTTGTTGCTGTTGCAAGGTTATCAGTTTAGAAGTCACGCTGAGAGACTGAGTCCCTAAAACAGGCCTAAAGCACTTGACAAAATTAAGTTCTGGTAAAGTCTTTGTGGAAACAGATTTTTTTTTTCCTGAGACAGAGTTTCTCTGTGTAGTTTTGATGCCTGTCCTGGATCTCACTCTGTAGACCAGACTGGCCTCGAACTTACAGAGATCTGCCTGCCTCTGCCTCCCGAGTGCTAGGATTAAAGGCATGCGCCACCACCGCCCAGCTGTGGAAACAGTTTTACAGTGTCTTGGTTTTTGTTTTGTTTTGTTTTTTCATCTTATGTTCTTAGCACCATCCAGTGTCTTCTCTTTGCAGGATACCATACTGACATTTTCATAATAGTTTGACCGCTGTTAAAATCGATAGCCTGAGCATATTGTGTTGGCTTGTGAGAGAGCAGTGTTAGCTGAGGCTGTCTCAGCTCTTCCTCCAGTACCAGCAGAGTGATCTCAATGTCTGATTTCCTTTTCTTTTCATTTCTGTTCTTTGCACTTGGCATTAACATGACCCAGATAGATACCATGCAATGATGTAAATTCCCCCGATTCTGGAACATGACCAGAATTGTTGATTAAACTCAAAGAAAAAGAAATAGCAGCCTTTTACTTATTCAATAAATATATATCAAGGGATTTTAGTGGTTCTTGGCCATTTTGGTTGGCTTATACCTTTAAAAATCTGATGAAGGAGATTTTTAAAAACTCCCCCCCCAAGTCCAAATGCACTCATGAGACTTCATGACACTTCCAGGATGCTTGGCTTCATACATGCACTTCTCACTGGGTGTAAGAATTCAGTGGAGGAATACCTAGCTTCATTATAACTGCCATGCTAAGTGTTAGAAGAGTGCAAACAATTCATTCCAAGGGCTTTCATGCTAGTGAAAAACAAATTATAGCAATTTTTAAAATGTATTTGTTTTATTATTTTATGTTTTGCTTGCGTATGGGTGTATGCATCATGTGCATGCTGTGCCTTTGGAGGCCAGAAGAGGGCATCAGATCCTCTGGGAGTGGAATTATAGACAATTTTGAGCTGCTGTATGGGTTTTAAAACATGAACCCTGGTCCTCTACAAGAGTAACAAGTACTTTTAACTGCTGGGCCACCCCATCAGCCATTCCCAGAACGTTTTTCCTTTAGACAGGGTCTCATTATGTAGTCCTAACTGGCTTAGAATACACTATATAGACCAGGGTGGTCTTGAACTCACAGAGATCCACTTGCCACTGTCTCCTGTCTGTTGGGATTAAAGGCATCCACCATCATGCCCAGAAACCTCCAATAAAAATAGGTTTCGGAGGCTGAGAGATGGACCAGTGGTTAAGAATACTCACTGTTCTTTCAGAGGGTCAGAATTCAGTTCCCAACACCTATGTCAGATGGTTCTTAACCGCCTGTGACTCTAGCTCCAAGGGATCTGACGTTTTCTGTTCTCTGTGGGCATCTGCACACACATGTGCATAAACACACACATACACACATGCATACATATTAATAAAAATAAAAATTTATGGGGTAGAGAGATGGCTCAATAGTTAAGAGCACCTGCTGCTCTTTCAGAGGTCCTGAGTTCAATTCCTAGCACCCATATGTTGGCTCATAACCATCTATAACTGTAGTTTTAAGGAGTCAGATGACCTCTTCTGTGCAGATACATGCAGATAAAACATTCACATACATAAAATAAACCTTTTTTAAAAATTTAAAACATAATTATTTTAAAGAAAAGTATGTTTTTGGACTCGTGAGATGGTTTAGCTGGTAAAGGTGCTTGCTGAGTAGGCCTGGTGACCTGAGTTTGATATCTAAAGTCTACATAAAAGTAGAAGAAGCTAGGCAGTGGTGGCTGTAGCTGGAGTTTTCCTGCCTGGCCCACAGTCAGGACAAATCTCTCTCACCTGCCAGTCCCAAGCCGTTCAAACCCGATCAAGTAAACACAGAGACTTATATTGGTTACAAACTGTGTGGCCGTGGCAGGCTTCTTGCTAACTGTTCTTACAGCTTAAATTAATCCATTTCCATTAATCTATACCTTGCCACATGGCTCGTGGCTTACCGGCATCTTTACATGCTGTTTGTCATCATGGCGGCTGGCAGTGTCTCTCTCTCAGCCTTCCACTTCTCAGTTTTTTCTCCTCCTTGTCCCGCCTATATTTCCTGCCTGGCCACTGACCAATCAGTGATTTATTTATTGACCAATCAGCAACACATTTGACATACAGACCATCCCACAGCAGGTGGCCTTTAAATCCCAGCACTTGGGAGGCAGAGGCAGGCGGATCTCTGTGAGTTCGAGGCCAACCTGGTCTGCAGAGTGAGTTCCAGGACAGCCAGGGCTACACAGAGAAACTTTGTCTTGAAAAAAAACAAAAAAGGCTGAAGGAGAGGATCAGCCCGAAAAAGTTGTTCTCTGACTTCCACAAACGTATTGTGGCATGTGTGCTCCATCCTACATCACCACAAACCCACACACAATGATAATTAAATCTTCAAAGTTCAAAGAGTTTTTAAATTGATTTGTGTACGTATAAATGCCCTTCGGTAGACAACACTATTATATTTGTATGCTTATATAGCTTTTGCAAGTAAAATGTTCTCAAGCTTTTCGTAAACCATTTTTTCTCAGGGGAAGTAGAGAGACTCTGAATTTGCCAAATGTGACTCAGCAGGTCAGTGACATGTCCTGGACTCAGGGATGAGGAACGAAAGGCATTTTCAGCCATCCACCTTGAAATACAGAGTTTCTGCATTTTCTCAGCAGCGCAGTTGGAAGAGAGGCTGCTGTGCTGTGACCAGGCAGGAGGAGGAAGCCAGTGATTCAGCTCAAGGTGGAGCCTGGGTTGGAAGAGCCCTGCTGTGTGGAACGGTGCAGAACTCTGACGGTGCCTTACTCACTTCCTCCCTGGTGTCTGCAGAACCTTGACCCAGCATTACACAGCTGCCCATCTCTCCACCTGTGTTTGCTCTAGAGTGCAGAATCTGTTCTGTCTCACTCCTTCAAACACGTGCTGCTTCCTGTGGGTAGACCAAGTGGGTACAGGTTAAAGGCGGAAGAGGCCCAGCCTGTGAACTTGGTCTTGCTGTCTTGGAGGGAAATTTGTCTTGCTGGATGAACGGCCTGTGAGGCTCAGGATGAAACACTCTCCAGAGAAGATTATTCATTTATTTCCTTTGTAGGGTCTGGTTCATATGTGGATGCTTTAGAAGGGTGTGTTGTGAGGCTGGAGAGATGGGGCAGCATTTCAGAGCCCTGTGGCTCTTGCAGAGGATCCAGGTTTGGTTCCCAGCACCCACACAATGGCTCACAGCCATCTGTAACTCCAATTCCAGTGGATCGGATGCCCTCTTCTGCCCTTCACAGGTAGTTTATGTGTGGGTGCACAGACATCCATGCAAGCAAAATACTCTACACATAAAAAAAAAAAAATCTTAAAAAAGAGAAGAATAAAAAAGGGTGTGTTGTGAAATTAAGTCAATGCTTTATGACACATGAAGTCATGAGGTCACAGGATTATAATGATCAGAATGTGCTAGAGCGCCGGGCAGTGATGGCACATGCCTTTAATCCCAGCACTTGGGAGGCAGAGGCAAGCAGATCTCTGTGTTTGATGCCAGCCTGGTCTACAGAGAGAGTCCCAGGACAAACTCCAAAGCTACACAGAGAAACCCTGTCTCAAAAAAACAAAACAAAACAAACCAACAAACAAAAACAAAAAACAAAAAAAGAAAAGAATGTGCTAGAGCTATATGTTTAGTATACACCATTGAACTGTGACTAAAAGGGAGACATAGCATTAATTAGTTTCTCGATTCTTAATGCCTAGCATGTGATCTGAAGCATAGCAATTGCTCCATAAATCGTAGAATGACTGAATGTGGAACTGTGGGCTATCTATGTAATGCTTCTTGATGTGGAAGAGAACATTTTTTTCAGGAAGAAAGCCTTAAAACCAAATTGTAAGGGCATTTTATTAGATGAATGCTTACTTTCAAAATGTAGGCAGTAACCAAGAGCACAGAGAAGGAAGTAATCCACCTAAATTGTCTAAATCTAAAGGCAACTGTGATTAAACTGTAATGAATGTCATTCCAGTCGGCTATTAACAGGTAACAGGTATGGCTGTCAGAAACTAAACATCCATTCTAATCCCTCCCTTCATTGCTTCCCAGCAACCTTCTATCATTGGAATTGAGTGACAGAGTGACAAGGCTCATTGTTTGGGGGGTGATGAATGGGTATTGCCTAGAACTGAGAACATTGATCACAGCCAAATTCCTTGATGTCAACCAACTGTTCATGAGCGCCCAACAGGATCAAGAAAGAAAAGACTTCTCAAGTATGATAGCTTCCCCTTAGACATCAAGATGCGATCTGCAGGGGTCGGACCATAGAATTTCTTCTCCAGCATAGAGTGTTGTCCCTCCTGGGCATGACCATGCCATGAAACTGGCTGCTCCGGAAAGATCGTGCCAGCAGGATGTGCTATAGTTAAAACAAAAACAAAAACCAATACAAAAAAACCCAACCGGTGCCTCTCTGGCTCTGGGAATTGTGGGGAAAGAAAGGTTCTGTCACAGGTTCTGGTTTTCAATCTCCCTCAGAACCAAACTTGAATGCAGAAAAGGTATCAAAATATCCAGATAGCTGAAGAGAGCTCAGGATCTCAGGGTATCCCCATACAATCTACAAAGAGGTCACCCTGCCTCTCCCCACCTCCAGTGGAGCGGCTACATGGGTTGGGCCCAGGCAGACAACTGTCCTGGGCTCTGGAGGCAGTGTGTCTGTCTTAGGGTTTCTATTGCTGTGACACAACATCATGATCAAAAAGCAAGTGGGGAGAAAAAGGTTTGTTCAGCTAACACTTCCATATCGCTGTTCATCATGGAAGAAAGTCAGGACAGGAACTCTGACAGGGCAGGAACCTGGAGGCAAGAGCTGATCCAGAGACCATGGATGGGTGCTGCTTACTGTCTTGCTCCTCATGGCTTGCTTAGCCTGCTTTCTTGTAGAACCCAGGACCACTAGCCCAGGGATGACCCCATCCACAATGGACTGGGCCCTCCCTCATCAATCACTAATTAAGAAAATGTCGCCGGGCGGTGGTGGCGCACGCCTTTAATCCCAGCACTCGGGAGGCAGAGCCAGGCGGATCTCTGTGAGTTCGAGGCCAGCCTGGACTACCAAGTGAGTTCCAGGAAAGGCGCAAAGCTACACAGAGAAACCCTGTCTCGAAAAACCAAAAAAAAAAAAAAAAAAAAAAAAAAGAAAATGTCCAGGGCTGGAGAGATGGCTCAGAGGTTAAGAGCACTGGTTGTTCTTCCAGAGGTCCTGAGTTCAATTCCCAGCAACCACATGGCAGCTCACAACCATCTGTAACTCCAAGATCTGACACCCTCACACATGCAGGCAAAACACCAATGTATACAAAAGAATAATAAATAAATTTAAGAAAATCTAAGAGGTGCCCAATTAAAAAAATAAAATATAAAAAGAAAAAGAAAATGCCCTACAGTCAGATCTTATGCAGTTATTTTCTCAATTGAGGTTTCCTTTTTTTTTTTTTTGGATAACTCTAGTTTGTGTGTCAAATTGACCTAAGACTAGCCATGACTAGTGTGGGCCTCCAGGGGCCCAGAGTTTCCTGCCTATCTGAGAGCAGGAATGCAGAGGGGCCGACAGGGAACAGAGTCAGGCAGCAGCCTGAATGTGTAGAACTTTAAGTCCAGTGGTGGATGTCTCCCAAGGAACAGCCTGGAGCAGTCAGTCATAGCAGAGAATCTTGGTGACAGCCGGTGTCAAGCAGGCTTCTGAGGACTTCATCTTCCCTTCCCCACTAAAGCCACAATGGTTTCATACAGTCCATCTTACTCCATGCAGACAGACTGCCTTCGATAGGAGCATGGAGAAGGAGAGGGGATGCGGAGTCAGGGTTTACCAGATGAACTTCTTGCGTTATTTCATGGCATTAACTTTACTAGATCAAGTTACATCCACAGCCCACCTTCATTGTGTTCCACCCGCCACAACAACCACAGGGCTAAAAAAGCTTAAAATAGGTATCAGGGCAAGTTTCTAAACAAATAATTTGAAAAAGACACTGCTTTTTCTTTGTGTAATTGGCATAATAAATGTGTAGTCTGGTTATATAGAAATTCATGTACATACATGTAAGGGAAGAGGTGGCCTCCTCGGAGTCAGCACAGGACACAGCTAGACACCAAATTCTCACACAAAGGATGTTTATTACTCCAGAGGGGCAAGCGGTGGCGGGGGGTGGGGGGTGGGGGACTACCTCTGGATTGGGCAAAGGCAGACAGCAAGCAGCAGCAGCTTGTGTTGCTGTTATTGGTTGTCTGATTTTTCAGGAGTGGGTTTTTGAGGGGAAAAGGGGGAAGTGTGTGCTAGGGTGAGTTGGTAAGTCCTGATTGGACATGTCAGCCAAATAATGAATTTCGATTGTTGGACCTTGGAATGAGTCTCAGGAATGAGTCAGTGGCCCAACAAGGGAATGGACCTTGGGGGCTATGCTCAAACACCATAATCTAATGGTTTTTAGCAAGGGAGCGGGAAGGGTAATGGGCAAAACCTGTCTGCCCCCTGTTTGCCATGCTCAGGCCTCTGAGAGAGCCGGTCAATACAGGTCTATGGGATAAACAGAAACAATTGTGTCAATGTGTGACATTGATGGGTTTGAGTGACAGGAGATTTAGTTGTACAAAACAGAAACTCTTTTGCAGGCTGAGTAGACAGGGAATTGGGTACAACAAGACTGAAAAGTGTGGTGGCTTGGGCTTTTAGGATGGACTCGGAACTGGTGAGTCAGGCAATATCTACTCTTGAATGGTCAGGAATGCCAACAAGTGGGAGCTACTGCCCCACACCTATACTCCAGGATTATGCTGCCCAAGATAGGTTGAACATACCCCCCCTTTACACACACACACACACACACACACACACACACACACACACACACACACACACACATATACACGGTGCCTACATCATAATGTCAGACCTGGCGCTATTACCGGTGCAGAAATGGGCTTGGCAGACGTGATAGGTGAGCTTCCAGAGACAGGACTTGTCCGAATCTTGCTAGAGCAGACTCTAAAGACAACCGAGTGTGTCCTGAGCAGAGATGGGAAGGGGAGTACGATTAAAGGGGATTTGATGCTGAAGATCTTGTGGCACTAAAATGAAAGGAAGTTTCCAGAGGTTAGAAGATGGAAGAGACTAAGGGATGGGTTTCCCGGGGAGCCTCTGGAGGCTAGCCCTCCAGACACCTTGATTTCAGCCCAGGGATAATGCTTCTGGACCTCTGAGCTCCAGAACAATAAGAGACTATATTTCTGCCTTATATTTCTTCCTCACAATTGCTAATTTGTTAGTTAGCTGTGCATTCCAGAGCCACAGTGTGGCTGTTGGTGCTTCAACATGGCGCCCTACTGGTACCACAGTGGTCATGCTGGACTCACAGAATTCAAGTGTCACATACATATGAGCATCTGACTACTGGCACCTTGGTCCCTCAGGAACTTGTGCTATGATGGTCAAATACAGTTTTGACCATACCAGACCCTGAAGGAAAGCACAATAGACTCAGGTTAGGCAATCCATTCCACTGCAGCTTAGCACGCTGTACTGGCCATTTTCAGTGAACTACTAAACTCAGGACCACACACAAATGGAAATTGAAAAGATGAGGAAAATGTTAAACTTCATAAATACATCTCCACCACCCAAGATACCTCCTGAAAGGCCCAGTGCAGTTCGTCTGAGGTTCTTTTCTTTCATTTCTATTTATTTTATTTCTTGGGACCAGGTCTCGTAACATATCTCTGGTTGGCCTGGAACTTGCTCTGAACGTGTTGCAATCTCAGTGTTCTGGCTAGCCTGGATTGCAGGTGTGAGGCACCATGTCAGAAGAGTATTTTAAAAATTTTAAAACAACAACAGCAACAACAAAGAAACATATTAGGTTGAAGTGCTTTATTTATTTTAAATTTTGTTTATTATTAGTATGTGTGCATATGCGTGAGTGTAGGCACATGCTTACCAATGTGTGTCTGTAAGTGTGCATGTGCATGCGTGTGTGTGTGTGTGTGTGTGTGTGTGTGTGTGTAGGTTAGAAGACAGTTTTCAGCCATCAGTTCTTTCCTTCCTGCCGTGGATTCCCCGGATCCACTCAGGTCATCAGTCTTCCGCGGCAAGTGCTTTCTTACTAAGCCATCTCACTGGGTAAAACGATGTTCCAATTTGAGAGGATTTTAATTTTTTTTTTTTGTTTTTAGTACATTCATAACCTGCTCCCACCTCTTCTAATACTACCTATGCTTGGCCTGCCTGACTGTCCTGGCTAGTTTTATGTCAACTTGACACAAGCTAGAGTCATCTGAAAGGAGGGACCCTCACCTGAGAAAAGCCATAAGATCCACCTGTCAGGCATTTTCTTAACTGATGGGGAAGGTCCAGCCCATTGTGGGTGGTTCCATCCCTGGGCTGCTGGTCCTGGGTTCTATAAGAAAGCAGGCTGAGCAAGCCGGTATCACCCCTCCTTGGCTTCTGCATCAGCTCCTGCCTCCAGGATCCTGCCCTGCTTGAGTTCCTGCCCTCACTGCTTTGGATGATGAACTGTTGGATGGAACTGTGAGTGAAATAAACCCTCTCCTCCCCAAGTTGCTCTTTGGTCGTGGTGTTTCATCGCAGCAACAGAGGCTCTAAGACACAGCCCGTCTGCCTTCCCGAGTCCCAGTAAGGCAAGCTAGCCTCCAACTCTTGATCCTCCTGCCTCAATTCTGAGTGGTGGGATTACATCTATGCACTACTACACCAGCTCTCATTTTGATCCTGTTAACGATCCCTTGAGGGTGTAACATTGACATCACTCCCATGGCCTGCAACCCATGGGATGCAGCAGTGATTTCTGCGTCTTTCCCATGTTTTCATTTTCTAAATTTTGACTTATCCATTAGTTGCTGCATTTCAAAGTCATCAACAACTTTTAAAAATATTTGTTTTATATTTAATTGTGTGTGTGTGTGTGTGTGTGGTGGAAGTGGTGGTGGTGGTGTGCACACAAGTGCAGTGCCATTGAAGAGGGTGTCAGATCCCCTGGAGCTGGAGTAATAGACAATTTACCATCTGCTATGGCTGCTGGAAACTAAACTCGGGTCCTCGGCAGGAACAGTACGCAGTTCTAACTGTTGGGCCATCTTTCCAGCCCCATCAACGACTTCATTGTTAGTGATTCTTTTTTATTTATTTTTATGTGTGTTGGTGTTTTGTCTGCATGCATATCTGTGTGAGGGTGTCGGATTTCCTGGAACTGGAGTTACAGACAGTTGTGAGCTGTTATGTGGGTGCTGGGAATTGAATTAGGGTCCTCTAAAGAGCAGCCAGTCCTCTTAACCTCTGAGCCATCTCTCCAGCCCCCCATCAACAACCTTTAAAATGAAATATTACAGTAGTATATTCCAGTGACATATTCCCATAGTATATCCTCAGATTCTCATTACCTGCTTGTATCTTTCAACTGAACACTCTGGATAAAATCCTAAAGTCCTATGTTTTTCCCTCAGAACACAGTAACTATTGACCCTGTGTTGAGTTTTATTATTTGTTTTGATTTATGTTGTATTAAAAAAAAACTACACTTTTCCTGCCCACTGTTTGCCCTATAAGCCTTTAAAAAATTTTTCTTGGCTTGATTGCCAATTGTCAATCCTGTTTGTGTGTGTGTTAAATTTTTTTTTGTTTGCTTGTTTTAACTTGTTCTGTTTTGTTCGGAAGACAGCACATCTGGTCATACGGATATCAATCCCAGATCCACTGTTCCTGCGTTCTTCACTGCAGCTCTCTAAGGACTATTCTAGAAGATCCGTGTCTGATGGACCATTTGATGGCAAGTCCTAGGGCCCCTATTGGTCGTAACCGTTGAAAGCAGACAAAGCTGGTGTCCCCACAGGCTGGTTGTCTCTTCTAGAGTGGGTTATATTCTGCTTGCAAGTAGCAGCTTGAGAAACGGCTCTTGTACCTTTGAAAACAGCTTTCCTGGTCTTCATGTCTTCTTGTTTGCAGCCAAATGCTCCCCGGTGCCTCCTACGCTTTCTTTCCCTCCTCCTTGAGTTTATCACCTTCCCTCCCTCTCATAACGTGATTCCAGGGCACACTGAAGGATGAGTGACATGAGCAGGGCTCGGCACACCCCAAGTCTTCCATTGTTTGGGGTCCTCTAGGTCTAAGATGAACTCCTTTATTCGGCCGTCATCTTCCATTATTTACTTGCTATCCCCTGTAAGGAAAACCTATAATAAAGATTTTCCTATAATGTTGCTGCTGGTCTCTGTCTCCCGTCTTGTATTTATGTAGCTGTTCTTTCCTCCTGTCATGTGTTTTGTTTTTAGGCTTTCTGTTATTGGCTCTACTTCAGTTCATTATTTCCACTTTTGTGTCTGACGGTGAAGTATTGATATTTTGGATAATTGTCTAATGCATCATCTAGTCCTGATAGCTTCGTGTCATGAAAGCATCACAGATGAGTTTTCTTGCCGAACAACAATAATTTTGGAAGCCCACAGGGCCTATATTTGTCTTTGTTTATCCACTTACTGGATCTATGATGCCGTACAAGCTAAATTTTCCATTGTGAGCCCTAGTTTTCGCATTTAGGAAGTAGTATTAAAGTTTATATTTGCTAGCTGGGCACATACCTCTAATGCTAATACTCAGGATGCAGAGGTAGGCAGATTTTTGTGAGTTAGAGACCAGCCTGATCTACATACTGACTTCCAGGTCAGCCAGGGCTAGAAATGGAACCTTCTCAATACTAAGTAAATAAGTATAATAATACTGTGAAGTATCTTGCATAATACCAAACATATGTCAACGGCCTTCTAAAAACTAGCTTATTCAGGCTAATGAGATGATTCAGTGGTTAAGAACATGTACTGCTCTTGCAGAGGACTTGAGTTCAGTTCCCAATACTCATTCCAGGATGCTCACAACTACCTGTAATTCTAGCTCTGGAAGAGCCAACACTTTTGGCCTCTGTGGGCACCCATACGCACACACCACCTCCCATGCAATACATAATTACAAATAGCAAAAATGAATCTTGAGAGGATGGAGAGATGGCTCAGTGGTTAAGAGTATTTGTTGCTCTCCTACAGGACCTAAATCAACTCCCAGCACCCACATCTGGGAACTCACAGACACCTGTAACTCCAGTTCCAGGGGAATCCAACATCTCTGACCTTTACAGGCACCTCTCATGTGTATGCCCCCCCATTTTAAAAAGAGGGAAATAAATATGAAAAATAAATCTTGGTGGGTGGGAGTAACTTTTGTTGGCATTTGCCATGACCCACACAGCTTAAGGAGTCACCTAACTGGGGCCACAATAAGTAAACAATGCACACACATATAGAGAAGCTTGGGATCTGGTAGGCAGTGGGCTCTGATGGAAATGCCCCAACAGCGGCCCAGAAACTCAGCACTTATTATGCACAGCACAAATGGGGGGGGGGAGGCTAGCTAATCTCAGTAGAAGGTGTCTGTAGGGGAGCAGTCTTGGGTTGCAGTCATCCTGGAGGAGGATAAGGGTGATGGTTTCTGCAAACGAAGTCAACATCCAGGATGAGGAAGCTGCAGTTGAGACGGTCTGCATACAACGCTTGGTCAATATCGGTACTTGGACCAGATCTTGACATTCCCATGGGTCTGAGGCATTGGGATCCTTGTCATGGCTATGCTCATGTCAATGACGTACGTTCACTCTGGACTTCATCTGCTCCCCACTAGCATTCCTGATTAACATGCCAAGAGGGACATGGTGGTGGAAAAGCCAGGAGAGACTCTCCGAGTTTCACACCTGCCTGGCACCATTTCAGAGTCTTAATTTTAATTGTACGGTTATAATGAAGGGCAGTGTCAGATGTATGGCCAATTGTGCACTGCTATAGCCTTCGGTCAGTGACACAGGAGGACGTGAGGTTGGTCTGGACTAACTGTCTTCTGGGGATCCTCTTGGTTGCTGTTCTCTGAGGTTCTCTGCTGTTCTTTACAAAAGCTAATGAATAACAAATTCCATAGATTTTAATTAAATTGATATGGAGAGGAGGTTTTCATGTTAGGGTTCAATACAGAGCCTCAGGGTATGTTCTACCCTGGGGAAGGATAATGTGGGAGATGCAATGGGGAGGTTTCTAGCCTTTCCCATCCACCTCACCCAACATCCTTCCACCGGCCAACTCCCTGTCTTTGAGTTCCACATAGAGATACAGAATGCATTTTGGTGGTGTGTGTGGGGGGGGGGGTTTGATACAGGGTCTCATGTAGTTGGTTGTTTTTTACTCTTTGGGCTCTTTTACTCTTTTGGGGGGCTTGGCACCCAGCTCCCAAGTAAATACACGGAGGCTTAGTCTTACTTACAAATGCCCAGCCTTAGCTTGGCTTGTTTCTAGCCAGCTTTCCTAATTTAAATTATCCTGTCTACCTTTTGTCTCTGGGCTTTTACCTTTCTCTATTTCTGTATACCATTTCTTTCCTTCTTATTCCGTGTCTTCTGTATAGCTGGGTAGCTGGCCTCTGGAATCCTCCTCCTATCCTGCTCCTTGATCTCCCTTCTCTCTCTTTCTCCTTCTCTTTATTCTCTCTGCCTGCCAGCCCCTCCTATCCTTTCTCCTGCCTTGCTATTGGCCATTCAGCTCAATCAGAGGTTTTAGACAGGCAAAGTAACATAGCTTTACAGAGTTAAACAAATGCAACATAAAAGGATGCAACACATCTTTGCATCATTAAACAAATGTTCCACAGCATAAACAAATGAAACACATCTGAAAATAATATTCTACAACAGTCTCATAAAACCCAAGTTTCCATTGTGCTGCTTAGCCAAGGATGACTGTAAACCCCTCTTGCCTCCACCTCCCAAATACTGGTATTATGGGCATGTACCACCACACTTAGCTGCATAATGCATTTCTTTTTAACAGGCATCAGGAGGATTCTAAAAGCTTACACTTGGGAAATAACCCATCTACCTACTTTGAGACTCTGCCATTTGTCTTTGTTTCCATTCTTTAAGAACAGCATTCTAAGCCAGGCGGTGGTGGCGCACGCCTTTAATCCCAGCACTAGGGAGGCAGAGCCAGGCAGATCTCTGTGAGTTTGAGGCCAGCCTAGTCTACAGAGCAAGAGCCAGAGAAAGTACCAAAACTACATGGAGAAACCGTGTCTCAAAAAACCAAAAATAAAAAAAAAAAAAAAGGAAAGAAAGAAAGAAAGAAAAGAAAAGAAAATATCTATCATCTGTGTGCCACACAGCCGTGGAGGTAGAGCTTGTAACTATCATTCTCAAGGAGCCAGGAAATGTAGATAAATGACCAAACAGATGAGAACACTGTCACAATTCCACTTCCGATATGTTCTGTCTCTTTTAGAGCCTGAGATTTGGTGATGTCACAAGAGGTCAAGGAATGACCTTGATTAGCTGTGAACTAGTGAGTCTATACTGATAAAAACAGGGTTTGCATTGAATTCTGGAAAGGAAAAGGGAGTAAGTATGGATTGAGTGATGGTTACATGCCAAATGTAGGGCTGGACTGGCTGGAATACAGCATCTGTTCACCACAGTTACCCTGAAAAGGAAGTGGGATTGTAAGAGGTATAGAGAACGCATAAGTCATGCAGCCAGAAACCAAGACTTTGAGATCCATGTGAGTTTGTATTTACCCCTGTCAAGTTACACAACTCAGCCTCCTTTG
Organism: Peromyscus californicus insignis; assembly: GCF_007827085.1. Classification (NCBI taxonomy): domain Eukaryota; kingdom Metazoa; phylum Chordata; class Mammalia; order Rodentia; family Cricetidae; genus Peromyscus; species Peromyscus californicus. The sequence continues at coordinate 73,324,407 of NW_026294447.1, forward strand.
ACACAGTGCGCTCTCTCTCTCTCTCTCTCTCTCTCTCTCTCTCTCTCTCTCTCTCTCTCTCTCTGTGTGTGTGTGTGTGTGTCTGTGCCTCTCTCTCTCTGTCTGTCCCTCTCATGTTCAGTCAACAGTTCTCATGCCTCTCTATACCCCACCAGGCTCAGAACTCCCTTCTTCTAGCTGTCTTCACCAAACACCCAGAATATTCTTTAATTTTCTGCCATCCCTGACTTAGGTTTTTCACTGCTTTGTGGAGGTTTGTTTCATGGCTCTTTGACTTTATTCCATTTCTGTGTACTTGGTTTTCCTAAGCTGCTGAGTCCTGCAAGGCTGAGCTCACCTCTGTGAAGTGCGGCACCAGGTATTATATATTATTCTCCTTAGTCATGTATATATTCGTTTGTTTTGTAACAGGGTCTTACATAGCCTAGGCTGGCTTGGAACTCATTATATAGTCCTGGCTGGCCTCAAACTCATGATCCTCCTGCCTCTGCTGGGATTACAGGCATGTTCCACTAACTCAATAGATACGGTTTCCATCCATCCCTCTCATTTTCTAAGCCATTGTTTATCATTTCCCTCCATTTATTTATGGTCTTTAACCTTCCTCAGTTCCCCTGAATATTTAAAACTTAGGTGTCAAGTAAATACAAGAGGGGCTTTTCTGGTACTATACGCCCTTCCTAGTGGCTCTTCATCCTCCAGCTACAAGGTGGGATGGAGTACGGCATGCTCCTTTCTCTCCTTCTGCTGAGATGCGCTATTCTGTGAACACTGTCCATCATCACTCTGCCTCCTTGGTTCTGGTTCATGACAACCTGCCGCAGCATTAGCAGCATCACCCGTGTGCCCTGCTGGTCTCTGGCTGTACTCCCTGCTCGGCAGTCAGCCCTACCTGAAGCAGGAAGATCTGAGTTATTCATGAGACATGTGGCATTTTCCTAGGAAACCTATTAGCTTTTTTTTCCTCTCCCTTTTTCTCCCCCATTCACATTTCTCAGACATTGTCTAATGGGTATACCACAGTTTATATTACCACCATTCCAGGCAAAGTGCTTACATGGTTAGAGCAGGTATTGGCATGGGAGGATGTGGGTCTGTAGTTTTGTTTTCTTCTCTTGCCTTGGCAGAGTACATCTACTCCAGCTGCGGTCTGTAGGTCATTTATGCATGACATGTGTTGGTAACTCCTCAAACCTTTGTGTGACAGCATTGCTGTGGTGCCTAAGCCTGAACTAAACACTCAGCACAGGGCAGGGCTCAGCATGAACAACCAGCCAAGCTGCCAGCCTCTTTGCTATTCCCTGTACCTGCCAAGTGACATTCTTCCTGACAGATGTGTTGACAGTGGGCGCCAGATGGGGATGGAAAGATGGCTCAATAGTTGGGAGCACTAACTGCTCTTCCAGAGGACCTGGGTTCAGTTCCCAGCACCCACACGGCAGCTCATAACTGTCTGTAACTCCTGTTTCAAGGGATCCAACACCTTCACACAGACATACATGCAAGCAAAACACCAATGCACATAAAATAAAGATAAGTAAGACAAGGGGCACCAGAGAAAGTAAAGATTCCCAGAGAAAGTCATTTCCTTGGTGAGAATAAAGTCAACCTAATGAGAACCATTAGTTCCGGCTCTTGGTCTCCAAACTGTACTGTACATAGCTGATGTGCTGAGCTGAGTGTGGTGGCACATGGCTAACACCTGAGATCTCAGGAGGCCTGGGCACGGGGATGGCCACAAGCCTGAGGCTAACCTACTCCATACAATTTCCAAGCTAGCTGGGGATATATAGCAAGATCTGTTTAAAAAAAACAAAACAAAACAAAGATAGATAGATAGATAGATAGATAGATAATAGATGATTGATAGATGGATGATAAATAATTGATAAATGGATGATAGAAAAGATGTTTTATATATTTGATTATAGGAAGAAGGAAGTAGAACTTCTATTCATAACTTTTTTTAAATCTTATCCTCTAAATATCTCTCGTTTGAAATTGACAAAATCAAAGCCAAAAAGGCTGCAGACCAGTTCAATCCTTTCTTGAGCCTCAGCGCTGTCCTTACAGGAGGAAGCTTGCCACACAGACATCATCTTGGGAACCAAACCCTCCAGGCGGGAAGTGTTCTGGCATCTAACAAGACCTTGCATGGTTTGGTTTGAGACTTTGCTCCTTGACCTGCATGTTCCAATGGACTTAGCAAACATTTTAACCACCTCATTCACACCAGGTTCTAACTGCTGAGATCACTGAGAGCCCAGGCCCACATTCCCTGGGTAGGATGTTGACTCAGCTTGCAGATCCCATTTCCAACCTGCAGACGTTTTTACACCAGGGGGGAGGGAGTCTTTACTTTTATTTTAAACTCACTTAAGATTCCTTGGCTTACAAAAGATGAGTAACATTAAATAAGCCAATGACAAGATTTTACTTTACTGTATTTATTGTGTGTGTGTGCACGCATACACACACGTGCACGCATGTGTGCGTGCGTGCGCACACCCATACCCACACCCACACACACACACACGCACATGCACACACGTAAGCCAGAAGTCAACATTGGGTTTCTTTGGCTCCACCTTATTTTTTGAGACAAGCTCTCTCAGCAAACCTGGAATTAACCCTTTCAGCTAGGCTAACTGGTCAGTAGGCCCCCAGGATCCATCAGTCTCCTTCCCCTCACTGCTGGATTACAGACTCATGCAACTGTGCCAGGCTTTTATGGCTTTAAAATAAATGCACATTGTAGACAGTGCTCTCAGAAAATGTTTCACAGTAAGAATATATGACTGCAAAAGTTCAGATCAATTTGTTTCAATCTTCCCTGGGTCTGTCTTCTGTCACTGAGGCACAAAGCATCCTGATTCCCTAAGAGGAGAACGATGTCTTCTGTGTGGCAGACAATTGTTCCAGACCTTCCTTTCAGCCTCATGACATTACAAGCTAGATACTCAGGTATGGCGTCACACGCCTAGAAGCTCAACACTTGGGAGCTGGAGACAGAAGGTTCGGAAGTTCAGGGGTAGCCTCAGCAATGGAGCAAGTTGGAAGCCAGCCTGCTTTACCCAAGACTCTCTTCAAACAACAGTGGGAGGGTAAGGAACCAAAGCAAGAAAAGCTTTGTGTCCTGTAGAGGCCTGCGGTCCTGTGAATCTGGCCCAGACCAGCTGGAGCACAGTCAGACCAGGAGCCCAGCAACCTGATCCCAGCGCCGTGCACTTGGCCATCAGGTTACTCTCAGATCACAGCTTTGTTTATCAAGAAAGCAGTCTGGAGGAAGTTAAAGAACTCCTCCAAGCAGAAGCAGCAAGTCATGGCAGAAAAGACAGACAGCAGTGACGTGGGGTGGGCACAGTGCATCCTGGCCTTGGGGAGGGAAGCATCCATTCTCTCTCTCTCTCCTCTCTCTCTCTCTCTCTCTCTCTCTCTCTCTCTCTCTCTCTCTCTCTCTCTCTCTCTCTCATTCCTTTCTCTACCCAGGCCCCTTTCCTTCTCCCTTTCACAGGGGATGGGGGTGGGTGGTGGTGAACTGTCTCTTTAACACTTACAGATGTCCCAGACCTGACTCACACCTCCCTGGAATCCTTTCCTAGTGTCAGGAACCCCAGAAAGCTTCCCCCTAACCCGCCCCCGCCCCCCCCCCCGTGGTGATATTATCCTTCGCTTAAGTAAATGAAAAAAGAACAAAGGAAACACACTTTTTATTGGTTTGTGCTGAGCAAATACAGGTATGTCAATCCACCCACTTTCAAATTCCATTTGTTTACATTTGGAAATTACCTGGGCATGTTCTTTAAATTAAAAGTAATTTCTCCAGCAGAAAGAAGATAAGGGAAGCCATGCCTTTGACCTTTGGTATTAAAATACCTTTACATCTTCTCAGCACATAGCAATCTTTATAAGTTCTCCAAACCTACCTTTCCTCCACTCCAAAGCTGCTGTCAGCTTTACATTTGACGTGCTGAAACCACAGCCCAGGCTGGAATGACCAAATCTCAAAAGATGTCACCAGAGAATCCAAGTCAAAGCATCACCCAGGAACGACATTACTAAAAATAAGCGGCCATGAGGCGGGGCTATTTCAAGATTCTCCCACAAGTTTCCGGGGTTCAGAAACTAAACAAATTCTTCTAAAAGAAGCACTGTTCATCCAAGGGCTGTTCAGGACAGTGTCCAGAGTAGATGAAATCCCCTGCTCTCAAGGAGCTTGCTTGCTGGAAGAGGACAGACTGACATTAACCCTAAACAATCACAATATGATTTGTCATGTGCTAAGGAGGGAGCGTGTACCCACGGGTGACCTTCAGGGTGCTCGCTGATGTCTGCTTTACAACCTAGTTTGTTTTCTTATTTCTTCTGTTTTACATGTACGTGTCCAGGTCTGTGTATGTTCACCATGTACCTGAACTAGCAGAGGCCAGATGAGGATGTTGGATCCAGGTTACAGGCATTTGTGAGCCTCCATGTAGATGCCTGGAACTGAATCCAGGACCTGTGGAAGACCAGTAAATGCTCTTAACCCCTGAGCCATCTCTCCACGACTTCATCATAGTATCAGGTTTGTTTTTTATTTTTTTCCAGAGGCAAAGTCAGGCGTCTGCCACACTGAAGACAGGCTAAAGGAAGGCCATAGCACTGAGCCTCCTGTTCAGCTCAGGGGTAACCTTGCCCACATGGTTAAAAGATGACTCTAGAGTGAGGAGTAGAGTCAGAAGAGGCAGAGAGACTTAAGAGAGGGGACCTGGGCGTGGTGTGTGGCTAAACAGAGAAGGGAGTGCGGCAACAGGAATATAGGTGTGGGAGGAGCCAGCCCCCAAAGCCTCGGTTCTACTTGGTAGGTGAAAGACAAATGACACCAGGCTTGCAGTGCCATAACCAAAGTGACACGAACTAGTGAGTCTGAGGCGGATGCAGGCAGGGGTCCTGTGCTGTCCCTCACGTCCCGACCTCCCAAACTCCTGGATTTCTACCAGGCAGCCTTAGTATGGAGCTTTGTCATCAGAGGTACAGACTGCGGCTGGTGCCCGAGAGAGCATGCCTTCCTGTCAGGAGGGACCATGAACGAGGGTAAAGAAGTCACAGGCCAGCCCCTTCTCTCTTTCTAAACAAGGGAAACAGTTCATGTGGTGCCGGGGATTGAACTCATGCCGCGGTGCCGGGGATTGAACTCATGCCTTCTTCATACAGGCTGGACAAGCCCTGTAATCTGCTGAGCTAGCAGGTGAAGATTTTAAAGAGAGAGGATGCTAGACAGACGACTCTGACTGCCGCACTACAAACAAGGGAGAAAAAAAAATTGCTACCCCGTGAAGGATGCAGCTGAGTTCAGAGCATTTAAACTCATAAGTTTCACCAATTTGCAGTGGGGTTTTGTCATCTCTTAGCTGGGCGGTCAGGGTTACCTCCTTGGGCCTAAATTGTTTTCATCCATAACAAGACATAACAAGCCATGCTTATTCTAGGATTTTTTTTTTTTTTTTGTATTCTATAATCTCAAGTTGTCAGGCTTGTATAACATCTATTTCTACAACACCAAGAGGGAGACTGCCCTTTGTGGAGGCTTTGGAAAACCGCTGATGATTTTTTTTAAAAAGCCAGTCCTCTTTCAGTCCCAGCTGATGGTACGAGATGCCAGGAAATGTCCATAGGTGAATGCCTAGCGACGGTGCCGCCTAGTTTTCCATCACCTTGACATAGGCTGCAGTCATCCTCAATTGGGAAACTGCCTCCATCACCTCAGGCCATAGGCATGCCTGGAGGGTATTTTATTATTTAGTGATTGATGGGGGAGGACCCGACTCCATCATAAGTGGTGCCATGCCTGGTTCTATAAGAAAGCAGGCTGAGCAAGCCAGTAAGCAGCACCCCTCCATGACCTCTGCATCTGCTCCTGCCCCCAGCTTCCTGGCCTGCCTGAGTTCCCATCCTGACTTCCTTCGATGATAATAAACCCTCTCCTCCTCAGGTTGCTTTTGGTCATGGTGTTCATTACAGCAATAGAAACCCTAACTAGGACATTCTGTTGGGTTCTGTTGGTGTTGTTGTTGTTGGTGGTGGTGGTGGTGGTAGTGTGTGTGTGTGTGTGTGTGTGTGTGTGTGTGTGTGTGTGTGTCTTGTCTTAGTCAGGTTCTCACTATGTTTCTCAGCCAGGTTTCATTCAGGTGTACTGAAGTGATTCTCCTGCTTATGTGTGGCTCTAACATACACGCCTAGAAGTGAACTGAAGATTTGAAGACCATGGAACTAAAAATAGTTAAGAGGAACTATTGGATTACCCTTGAAAAAAATCTACACACTCCTGCTGGCAGCCCAGCGGCTGTGCCCATCTCCCAAGCAGAAAACATACATCAACATGAAGAAAAATAGCACGCGGAGTTCTTCTCTTTAGTCTTCCACGAAGATCTCCTGGCTACCCTCTGCAGTGTTAGATTATTATGATCATCCTAGGGCGTGAAGAAACAAGGCTGGGAAAGACTGCATAGCTTGCCCGGGGCTATATGCTTAATTACCAGCAAAACATTAAGTCCGATTAGGCTTGTCTGACTGCAAGCCTGTTCTCTCTCCTACCTCACCATTGCCTCCCACTCAGCAGTTACCCTAGAAGAGATTCAACCAGCTTCTCTGTCATGCCTCAAGATCCTGCCCGGAGCCCCAACCCTGCAAACCTCAGGACTAGAGAGCCATATTTCTCAGAATAAGTTTCGGGCTTGCAGTGTAGTGCTATCCATGATCGTAGCCTTCTAGGATCCCCAAAAAAGACCCCAAAGGGAGCTTTCCCAGTTCTCAGCTGCAAGAGTGGGACCAGAGTAAAGAACAATTTCACCTTCCTTTCCTTCACCAAATAGGAGCTAACAAAGTCTTCCAGCTGCCAAACAAACAAACAAACAAACAAACAAACAAAAAACCCCAGACTCGTCCTTTGTTGTGGAACTGTAGTGAGCTTCCCACAGGCCCCAGTCTATGCCTGTGTGATCTAGGCTGGATGCGTGCCCAGCTGCCCAGCCAGCCATCGGGCTTCCTTTTGTTGTCATACACAGCCACTGTGGGAAGGAAAAAAGTCAGCAGAAGGCAGGGACAGGAATCACAGGAAAGGTTCTGTTGTAACAAGGCCAACAAAGGTAGTAGCTATTAGCCCCCGACTGGTTCTTGGAAACCTAAGACAGATGCGGCCAGCTAGGTCCTCTGCATCTAAGCACCCAGGTTGTCACTGAGCTATACCCTCACCTTCCCGCTTGGGACTTCTTGAGTAACAGAGACAAAAGGAAAGGACAGGGCCGAAGGGGTCATTACGGAGCACAGGGAGCCCTCAGGAGAAGTGACTCCGTGTGACGATGTAGAGCTCTGATATGGTTTCTTTCCCTAGTCTCATAGGCAGGGAGGTTGGTCTCCGGTGCGATGGCGCTCAGTTGGTAAACACTTTAACAGGTGGAGCCCACTGGAAGGTCACAGAAGGTCACATGTGTCATTGTTCCTTGTACTTACTCCCTCTCCCAGTGGCTCCTCCCACTCACCCCAGCCCCACCTCTCGCTGGTCCCGTACCTCCTCCTAAACGGTCCACCCTCTGACTTCATGTCACATATATTCCACAGCTCTTTGTTCCCCCACCCCTTGAGACCTCTTTCTCTCCTCTCTGGGTCCCCTTTCCACTCTGTCACACACAACCTAGATTCTGCATAGGAGACAAAACATGGGATAGTCTGTGGTGGTACTGTGTTCCCCAATATATTGCGAACACTAATAAACTTATCTGGGGTCAGAGAACAGAACAGCCACTAGATACAGAGGCCAGAAAATGGTGGCACTCACGCCTTTAATCCTAGCATTCCGAAGGCAAAGAGATTCGCCTGAAACTCTGTGCGTTCAAAGCCACACTGGAAGCAGCCAGGCATGGTGCCATACACCTTTAATCCCAGGAAGCAGACAGGTATGAAAGGCGAGAAAATCAGGAACTAGAGCTGATTAAGCTTTTAGGCTTTTAGCAGCAGTTCAACTGAGATCCATTCGGATGAGGACTCAGAGGCTTCCTGTCTGAGGAAACAGGATCAGCTGAGAAATTGGCAAGATGAGGTGGCTGTGGCTTGTTCTGCTTCTCTGATCTTCCAGCGTTCACCGCAATAACTGGCACTGGGTTTGTTTTTATTAATAAGACCTTTTAAGATTCATGCTGCAATAGTCATCATCTGCCTCAGGCCACACCCTACGGGAAATGTCATGATTTCTGTTTCTTCGTCCTGGCCAGCATTTAGTGTTGGCTTTCTTGATGACTGCCATTCTGTGCAGGGTGAAGAAGAAGCTCCAGGTAGAAAAAGTGACCAATTACTATAGAGTCCTTTGGGTTTCCAGTGTTCTCTCAGACCCCTCCCATTTCAATACAATTTTAAAAAATCAATTCTTCACTGGGTGGTTGTGGTGCGCGCCTTTAATCCCAGCACTCGGGAGGCAGAGGCAGGCGGATCTCTGTGA
>NW_026294447.1:73335379-73368640 GCF_007827085.1 Peromyscus californicus insignis
CATCCATCCATCCATCCATCCATCCATCCATCCATCCATCCATCCATCCATCCATCCATCCATCCATCCAGTCTATCTATCCACCTACTCATCTACCTATCCATCTGTCTGTCTGTCTATCTACTTACCTACTTACCAACCTAGATATCTATCTGACACAGGGTTTCATGTAGCCAAAGCTGACCTTGAATTCTTGCTTTCTGCCTCTACCTCCAGCATGCTGGGATTGCTGCCATGTGCAATGACCCTCAGTTTTAAGCAGTGCTGGTGGGGTCAATTATACTGTACAAGAATTCCACCAACTGACCCTTATCCCTAGCCCTCGAACATGCTTTTTGTCTGGAACAGCAACATGGTAGGCTGTTATCATCCAGGGCTTAATCCTTTGGTAGTGGCCTAGGAGGTTGATAAGTCGTGAGACATGAATTTTAGGAGCCACCCGGTACTCAAGAATGATCACTCATGGGTAAGAATACCTAGCTGACCACCATCCATGTCTCAGAACAGCTTTGATATTTGGTACCTACTTTCAAATGTTAGTGACATAAGAAGTGAAAACCTAACATCTTATAGAGGCTACCCATCTCCTATAAGTTTGTTTGGCCCAGTTTTGCCTTATAACATAGCTAGGAAAGCATATTGGTTATCAACATTTGGGGGAATCTATTTTTATAGATGAGAATGCATACTTAACCACAGGGTCCACTCTATATACTCAGTTAGGTTTGCCACATATTTGGTATCTTGTATCTACCATTAGGGTGCGACACTGAATAGTCTTGTAAGATTCTCTGTACTCTGCCTAGTCATCTTTCCCCATTCAGGATCCCTGTCAACCCATGGTCTCCTCACTGCCTGTGGTGGTTTGAAGGAGAATGGTCCCCATAGGCTAACGTATTTGAATGCTTGTTTTGAAGTTGTAGAACAGTTTCGGGGAGAACTGGGAGGTGGGGTCTTTTTGGAGGAGGTGTGTCACGGAGGGTGGGCTTAGAGGTTTCAAAAGCCCATGCTATTCCCAGTGTCTCTCTTTCTCTGCCTTGCGGTTGTTGTTGCCTCAACATGTAAACTCTCAGCTACTGCTCCATAGTCATGCCTGCCTGCCGCCATGTTTCCTGTCATGGTGGTCATGGACTCTACTATCCTCTGGAACCACGAGGCCCAAATTAAATGCTTTCTTTTATAAATTGCCTTGGCCACGGTGCTTTTTCATTGCAGCGGAAAAGTAAGACACTATCTATAATTTTTCTTTTTCCAGAAAGTTATATAGCTCAAATCATAAACTAGGCAGGCTTCTTAGATTGGATTCTTTCATTTAACAATATGCATAAATTTCTTTTTTTGTGTGACTGATAGCTCCTTTCTTTTTCATGTTGAGTAATTCCACTGGACAGGTGACACACAGATTATCACTGTGGAGAGCCTACTGAAGGACATCTAGGTGGTTTCCAGTTTGGAACAATTAAAAATAGTTATTATAGACCATTGTACGCCATTGCACAAACATACATTTTTCACTTCACTTTGAAAAATATGTAGCTCTTTGCTAGCTAGATCATAGGGTAAGTCAATGTTGAACGTTTTTACAAAATTGCCAAATTGTCTTCCAATCAGCTGTACCAGTTGACCACCTATTGATAATGAGTTATCATTCCTGTTGTTCTCCACCCTTAGCAGGGCTTGATGTTAGTATGTGTGTGTGTATTAATTTTAGTTATTCCTATATAAGTATGCAGTGGTACTGCATTATTGTTTTAATTTGAAATCCCCTTATGATGTGTGCTTATTAGCCATCTGTTTATGCTCTTTGGTGAAGTACCTGTTTAGACCTCTAGCCTAATTTTTTGGTCAGGTCACATATATATGAAGAATTCTTTGTATATTTTAGACTATTAGTGCTTTATTGGATATGCATTTTGCAAGCATTTTCTCCTAGTCTACGGTTTGTCTTCTCATACTTTAAATCGTGTTTTTCACAGAGCTGCAAGCATAGCTTGTCAGCTGTTGATGATGATGATGATGATGATGATGATGATGAGAGAGAGAGAGAGTGTGTGTGTGTGTGTGTGTGTGTGTGTGTGTGTGTGTGTGTGTGTGTGTGTGTTCCTGTGAGTGAGCATGCAGAAGCCAGAGGAAGGCTGTCAGGTGTCCTTCTCCGTAGCCTCCATCTGTGTCGTTCTGCTTCCTGGCCACCATGAGGCGAACAGCGTTTTTCTCTCTCACTACCACAGTGGTCAGCTTTGCCTCGAACCCAAAGTAACAGAGCCAGCCAAGCATGGCAACTCTGAAAACTGAGCCAAAAATAAACTCTCTTCTTTCTTTTCCTTTTGAGTCATTTTCTTTGAGTATTTGTTGCAACAACTAACACACAATTTGTTGCTAACCTGAAGCTCCCTGTATCCTGGGGAAGGCAGGGAAAGCATTTTGATGAACAAAGTAGCTGCTACAGTGCTTTGGAGCGTGTGAGATGAAGCAGAAGTTTGTGTACAAAGCTATATCACTTACAGTGTGTGTGTGCATGCTTGTGTGTGTGTGTGTGTGTGTGTGTGTGTGTGTGTGTGTGTGTGTGTATGTGTGTGTTAAGATTTTCTTTCACCTTCAGAGCTGCACATCATTGGCTGTAGACAGCCAATCAAGTTGAAGATCCTCCTTTGGAATTTCAGAAGGAAATTTTCTAGTCCACAGGACCATAAAACTAGGCAGAGGCAAACTTCTCAGTACTCTAAGTAGTGGATTTCAATCTCAATGCATGTAAATATTACTAGAGAACTTTAAAACCCCACCAATGCCTGGGCCCTACCCGACACCAAATTAAATTGGGTCTCCAGGCTGGGGCCCAAGTCATGCACCCATCCCCAGGTGATTTGATCTCATGACTTGGGCTTAGAACCACTTATCTAAGTGTATGATGCTCAGGCTATTCCCTCTTGAGGTGAACTGGAACTCAGTACTGTTATCTGAGCAAAGATCCTGCACCCACTCCTGTGGAGGAGGCAGTTGACAAACGCCTTCTTCAATGACATCACAAGTAGCTAATCCACAAAAAGTGGCTAATCCACAAAAAGAGATGTGAGTTTCCTTCTTAATAAAAATGTTCTCTCTTTCAAGGGAAGAGGAGGAGGCAGAACTGAAACCCACCAAGATAATTGAAGTAAATAACTCTGCTCCTGATGACAAGAAGTTCTTCTACAAAAGCATTAAGTAAAGAGCAAGCCTCACTTTTAGAAGGAACCATGTGCACTGAATCTTCCCCTTTGCTGCTGTCTAGAAATTTCCACATTCATTTGCAGTTGCTGACACATTTCTTGTTATGGAGAGAACAGTCTCCTTCCCACATTCTCCTTTCTTTAGACAAGTTAGTTCTTGAGATGTTTAAAGGGGGGCATGAGAAATCTTATCAAACCAGGAATCAAATACATTTTTTTCCCTCTGTCTCATTCAACAATTGACCAAGAGACATAGTAGGGATGATTTTGTTTTGATTTGTTTTTGAGACAGGGTCTCTCTACGGAGCCCTGACTGTTCTGGAACCCACTATATAAACTAGGTTGGCTTCAAACTTATAGAGACTGCCCCGGTTCTGCCTCCCTAGGGCACAGATTAAAGGCTTGAGCCACCACACCCCGCTCAGGGAGGAGTTTTTAGAGTAGTTCCTGCCTAACAGACTGGCCAACATCCGACAGACCTAAGATGAATCAAGCCACTGGAAGAGGGTAATCTGGGGGAATAAACAGCCAGGAACCAATCAATACTCCACATCTTAAACAAAACAAGAGGCCACATATAGAGTTTTTCTATTAAGAGTAAATGAGGAATGAGATGGGTATGGCGAATTCTAATTGGTCTTAATAATAAAAACCCAGAGTTAGATATTGGGGTAACTGCTGAAAGATCAGAGAGACAAAGGAAAAAGCCACAGCCACTTCTTACCTTGCCAAACTTCTCAGCCTGAAAAAGGGGCTGAGCTCCTGTCTCCTCCCACCTTACATTCCTCTCTCTGCCTAGCCATATCACTTCCTGTCTCCACCTCCCTAGTGCAGGGATTAAAGGCATGTGCCTCCCAAGTACTAGGATCAAAGGCATGAGATCCCAAGTGCTGGGATTAAAGGCATGAGCCACCACTGCCTGGCTTCTATGGTTAACCAGTGGCTAGCTCCACACTCTGATCTCTAGGCAAGCTTTGTTAGAACAAAAACAAACAGAGGCACACTGACCTGCTTCAGAAGTTAAGCTGCTTTCCTTCCGGGATGAGGAAAGGGGCTCCACCCTTCTGGGGTTGGGGTTGCTGGTTCAGTGTGCTGATTCAGTGTACCTAAGCCCATAGATGGTGGTCATAGAGATCATGGCTCTACAGCAAGGAGAAAGTGAAAAAGGTTAATATCTGAAATAATAAGAAATGGAGAGAGATGAGGAGAGGCAGGGAGCGGGTTCATACACAAAGGTCCCTACTTCTCAGATCTGTTTCTAATTCCTTATGTTACTGGTTCATCTCTGACTTAGGGGAAGCTTCCATGGACCCCAGAAGTTGGCTCTTGGGTTTAGAATAGACTAGTAGCCTGTCATCAATCTCATGGCAGTCATTAGTGAGTCTGGGGAAGAGATGATTGGTACAATAACTGCTTAGCTGGCCTCACCATCATGGGAAAATGACTCAAGATCTGTATTCTGTCAATGTCATGATGGAAGGCAATGTCTTTTACGTCATCATCACAGCTTCTGTTAGATTTGTTTGCTGAGTGTCTGGGACATGGCAGGTTAGTTTAGTTAAGAGTGGAAGGACACATTGGACTGAGAGCCTAAGAGGGGACCCACAATGCACTTACACTGTCAGGAAGGTGAAAGACAGAAGGGCAGGAAGACCAGGAGTCGTGGTCCCCAACACGAGCTCTAGAGCATGCTGTTTGCCTCTTGTCTCTGTGATATTTTTCCAGAACTTGATTTTAGGGTTTGGACAATAAAACAATGAGAATAATAGCCATTGGTATCTAGTCCATCCCAGACACCAAGCAGTATTGTGGGTAATTCCCCTCTCAGGCCCTGCACCTCTCTCTCACTTCCTCGCCTTCTTTGGCTTCCCCTTGGGTTGTGTCAAGGGGAGATGAGAATAGTAAGAGAAAATAGGGGCTTCTGTTACTCCCTTTTCTTTTTCCCCTAGCCCCCGAGTAACACCACTTTTCATGAACTTACAGAATGCCTCACTCATTGTTATGGTAGCCCTCAGAATATTGCCTCCCTTGATGGAACTCACATGCCAAAATAAGTTTGGTGGAGGTGGATCTAGAGCAATTTTTCTTGTCTCAAAACTTAAGATTTGGGTCATCAAACCAGATCTGATTCTGAAACCCTTCCCGCCCATGTCTACCAAAATGGCCATATCTAATTTCCTGGAAAGTATTGAACTTGCACAACACCTCAGCTACTGGGAAAGGGCAGTTTAGCATGCTAGAAGAGGCCCCTTGCTGAGTCAGAGCAGTGAGACTTGAGAACTCTCTTTAAGATGTCTTGGGTGTATAACTTCTTTTCTGCTGGCCATAGTGATTCACTGTTACAATTGTCACCAAAATAGAGCACAAAGGGCCATCTGAGAAGAGGATGTCTCAACCTCCTTTCTCTGTGGCCATAAACCAGAGCGACCCACATGCTGCTTGGAGCCTTCTTCTTTCCTAGTAATGCCTAGCCAGTCCTTTCACCTGTATCTGATGTCCTTGTTTCCCAGGGGAAGGCCTCACCCTGTAGGCCCAAGCTTTACCAGTTCCCCCTAGTCTCCTGATCTCATCTCCATCACCAATTGCTTTGGGCTTGGGAGTCCATGATGCAATTCTGACTGAAAAGATGTGAGGGGAAGTCGAGGGAGATGCTCCCAGGAAGGAATTTCTTGCTCCTAAGAAAGTATGTGAGTGAGGATCTTTTGTTTTCCCCGTGTTAAATATCATTGCCTGCATTGATGCCTAAGATGACTTGAGCAGAGTCATTCTAAGGGAACATCACTGGAAGGGTGGGAAGCAGTAAGAGGGAGAACCTGGGAGCTGTTCTCAGCATTGGTCCTGGTACAAGTACCCCTGCCTGTCTGTCTCAACGTGTTTTGTGAGATAATAAGTATTCCTGTAATTTTTGGTAATATATTTGGACGGTTCTAACTCCTTTCTGCTGCATCTTTAATGGTTTGCAAGCACAGGAGACACTGAATGCCCTTCTCAGTGTTAATATCTAATGACATTGACCAAAGAGAATAATTCTGTCCTGATCATTCTGTATTCTCCTATTCTGTTGGCTGTGCCAAAACTGCTATGTGGTTCCTTTAAATGGTCACCCAGTCACAGTTCCATAAATCAAAAAGAGCTCTAGACATTTCAGAGTCACTGTTTTGAGTCTGGAGCCTTGACCTCCAACACCCACTTCTCCTAGTTTTCAACTAAATTCTCCATCTTTTCCTCAGGATTGGCCGTGAGTACCCTTTACAGCTTTGGCACAGGTAAAAGGGTTTCAGTTCCATTGTCTTTAGACCTACTACAACAGAGAAATGTCATGACTGAGGGAAGCTACTCACATCATGGCAGCGAGGAAGAGGGAGGAGGAGGGGGAGAAAGGGATGGGCAGGTCTGCTCTTCAAAGGCATGTCCTCCTTCCCTGCCATCTACTTCCTCCACCTAGGTTCCACTCCTTCAAGTCTCCAACACTTCTCAGAATAGTGACACCAGCTAGGGACCAAGATTTCAACAGGAGCCCATGGGGAACATTTCACGTTGATCAACGCCTTCCCATTTTAGAGCTTGGTACCATCTCCACTCCTCAAACTCAGGGTCATCTTAGGATCTTTGTTCTCGTGTTTTCGTTTGAGTTTCTCTTAGGGGCCCCACTGCCAGGAAGCCTGTCTACCCAGAGCTGAGGTTTGGGCCGGTTACCGAGTCTCTTTTCTCTGTTTATAGTGGCTCAGAGTTCATTCCTTCCCGTTGAGTTCTGAGTAGTCTCCCATTCTGTTCCCAGGGAGGATTGCTTGTCTGCGGTGTGGGTTTTACAGAAAAAGCCAGCTGCGGCTGTTACCTGGGATGTGTCTCCTCTTCTGCCTGTCATCCACACAGTTGTCTCCGCCCCTTCTCTGACACGCAGGAATTTTCGCTGCTGCTCTGGAAGCTTTCAATGGGAAGAGGAGCCGATTGAATCCCGTTCTGTTTCACGTTGCTGACCACCACCTCATCACCAAGTTTAAGAGATGGCTTTTTTTTTTTCCTGCTTGACTTTTCAGTCCCACACCATGAAGACTCCATTAGGAGGAACCGAGTGGTATGTAAGAATGAACCCAAAGTCTCCTTGCCCTGGTTCTTACAGGCCATGCCTGCCTACCGCCCAAGCCTCTGCCAGCTTCTAAATTCCACGCTTCCAAACAAGACAGTAAAACATTCGACTCTGCGGATTGCTAACAGATTCTTGGACTGGAGCACACGTCGCCCCCAATGTGTCTTACTGGCTAACAGTGTAAAGTACAATGGGCTAACATATGCAATGCATTGTCTTTCCTTTTTAAAAACTCTTTTCATAAAACTCCTTAATTGACTCAGGCTTGAACTTCCTGTGGCATGAAACCAAATAGAATTACACTTAAGTTAAAAATGCAAATGTATCCCAGATACCACGGCCGATGTATGCTTGGGGACGCTGAAGCCTGAAGACTTGTGTGCATACTGAGATGTGAAGGGAGACTCTTAGGATTCAGGTATCTGACATATAAACGTTTATAGGAACGCTTTAAACGTTTTTGCTTTCTTAGGATGGTAAAACTATCTTTGACTTTGGAATCCTAGAATGCCAGACCCAGGAAGACTTCCGTGGGATCACTGGATCATTCTCCAGATGGTAGAGAGGATGCTGAGGAAAGGATTTCAGGATACATCACGTAGCAACAGAGCAAGGGCCAGGCCCTATCCCACACACCCAGGTTCAGCTTCAACTCTGTCAGTCACCGTCCTACACACTGAGATGTCTTAAAGTCGCCCCAAGTGTTGGGAAGTCCACGCCAGAACTTTGTTGGCTCTGTTCCTCATTCTGCAGGAACTAGACAAGACTGTTTCTTCAGTGTTTGCTCAGGAGACAGAACAGAAAGGAATGCCAGCCTCCCTCCCTTGTCTCCAGCCCCACACTGCAAACAAGATGCCCACACGGCCATAGAGGTCAGTTAGTGCTGCCTTGTGCGGATTCTTTTCCAGCCACTCATTTTAGCGCAGACATCTCCTTCTTGCGATTCATTCATAACTGTTCTATGGATGTCCACAGCCTGGTGACACCGTTGCTCATCACGTCTCCCTGTCTCGTGGCATGTCAGGGGACATCATTTGGGGCATGCATAGATGAAATTCATCTTCCTTTTTTAAAAAAGGAGTGTAGACAGCCCCCAGCGGTGGAAAACTATGCAGGAGATGCTGATCTGGAGGCCGAGGATGCGGGCTTTGACCCTGGTACCAGCTCGAATCTTTCTTTCCCGATGCTGTTGCCAGGCAGACTACTTACTGACACAAAGCTCCTCCCTGATAAGTTGAACAGTTCCCCCTCCCAACTTCATTATGCCTGCAGCCGGAGCTCTGCAGTAGAGGAAGCCATGCCAGACACCCTGATTCATGCGCTTAAAATATCTGCCGGCCTGGTTATGCGGGTGAGGCGACAAATCTGGAAAACATAAATCAGAGCCGCAGACGCTCTGAGCATGCGCAGGAACGGCAGCAGCGTGGAAGTGCCCTCCAACCTGGGGCTACGACCAGGAGGAGGTGGACGGATATGGCTTCTAGACTGGGGATAGGTGGGTGAGGAGGGCAGGAGCTGGCATGCAGAAGAGGTATTAAAACCATCACCGAACATCCCAGGCAGCAGGTATAAGACTAGAGTGAGGCTCAGCCTGAGTCCATAGGGCTGGGCTGGAAAAAGAGACCCCGATGTTAGAGAATCTTCTGTGTATGCGATTTAGTAGGTATTGACCCAGAGCATGCTGGGAAAGTTCTGTCTCAATGACTTATGCCAGACCCTTGAACAAATTTGTTTTAAGGTTGGGGAGATGGTTCAGTGGGTCAAAGCACCAGTCATTTAAGCCTGGCGAGCTGAGTTCCATTCTTAGATCCTAAATGGAAGGAGAGAACCAACTCTCCAAAGGTGTCCTTGAACCTCCAGATGCACAGGGTAGCATGCACATACCAGCATGTGCATGTGCACATATCCTCCCCCCAAATAATAATAAATATCGTTTTAAAATCAATTATAAATTTCTATGTTAAAACAGAGGTCTTGCTAAGTTACCCAGGCCAGCCTTAGATTTGCTGTCCTCCGGTCTCAGCCTCCTGAGTAGCTAAGAATACAAGTACATGCCACCAAGCCTGGCTGAGAATTTTCTGTGAAGAACTTGGACCAAATTTGGGCTTCAGAGAAAATTTGGCTTTGCCTTCAGCAGGTGCTCCACCAGGATAGAAAAATACAATCTGAGGTGGGGAGCCCCCTTAAATAACTGTATATACTTGTAAGGAAATGAAGTAGGTGTGTCCCAGTTACGAGTACCAGAGCTATGCATCAGAGGGAGCTAAGAAAGACCCATGAGGCGATCAGGAGGAGGTAGGGTCAATGACCCCACCATCTCTGGGAAAAGCCAACTTCGGGTGGGGGGGGGGACTTCCTTCATGACCAGCAATGGAGCTACCCAGTCGCTTCTGAAGCATAGAAGTGAAACACTCTGGCCACATAGCTGAGTGCAGGTCACCAGATCCCAGGATTTCTTGGCCTGGGTCTGGGGACAGCTGGCTTCTTCACACGCCTGGACCTTAGTTCCAAAGTAGTTTTAGAACCATGAAAGAGGGTTCAGACATATAGCTCAGATTTCTAACCTTCAGCCATTTGCATTCTGTGTTGCTGTGTCTGCTCTACAAGCAGATCAGGCGCTGTGGGCTGCTGCGGAGAGAACACCAGGAGTAGGTGGGAAGGAGTGGGAGGGGCCATCCAGCAGCAGCAGTTGTTTCTCAGGCCCAAGTGCCCAAAAGCTACAGGTAGAGGCCCAGGAAAGATCTAGGAGTAGATTAACAGGTGCTGGGATCAGTGGCCCTGGCAGACTTGATGGTGCAAGACCGAGGATGCCAGCTGGTATGTCCACAGACAGCAGAAAGTGAGACTGAGTGAAATGAGGTGAGACATTGAGAAATGGCTGGGGCTTCTGTTTTCCTACTCCAAGGGAGGAGGAGAAATGAAGGACAGGTAATTCCCTCCCTTTCTTTCCAGGAAAAGCAACCAGGGATTTGTATTTTAAGACCTTGGTGCCCTGACCCCAGGCAGGGGATTTCGAGTTCTTTGTGACTCTAGCCTCCCTGGGGGAATTGAGGAGTCTTCCAAGGAGGGGGCAGGAGTTACTACCTTGTGAGTGAGATCATGTCAGGGCCTGACTCACTAAAGGTGGCTGGATCCTGGGAACTTGGAGCTCAAGAGGGATGAGTTGTGGGGCTTTCCACGAAAGCCTGGGGATGTTCCCTTCCTTCATGTCCCAGCTGAGGACATGTCCTTCATGTCACAGATGAAGGACAGCTGTGAAAGCCTATGGATCTTAGATGCTGTGGTTTTCAGAGTCGGGATGTAGGTTCTTTCAGGGAGGCTGCAGATGGGGAGGGGAGTCTCAGGGACCTAGGGCAGAAGAACTCAAGAGAAAGCAGGAAGCAGGACATGATGGGGGCTTCAAAGAACAGAGACACCAAAGGACAAGAGTGACTCTTTCTGGTTGACAAGAAGATGGCTCATGAGGGTCAAGGTGTGGACTTACACAACCTCTGACTCCTTTTCATGATCTCCCCTGTTCCTACAACACAGAATGACTGACGTGGATTTCCAGTTTCCCAGTACACTCTATTCTCCTCCCTACCTGGGCCACAGTGATGGTTGCTCAGCTGTGCACTAGTCTTATGGCACCCGCCAGAAACAAGTCTACTGGGTGTGTCTTGGGGTAAGAAACGAACGTACCGCAGACCGACTGAGTCCAAGACTCTGACAAGAAACATTGCGAAAGTGTTCCTATTTAATGAAAATGACTATTTTCTCATTCTACTACAAACCTAATAGCTGCACACGATCAGACACTGACAGGCACAGGTCAGTGCCCGGCTTGCACAGAAAGCCCCGGTGTGCTCCGCTTTTATCTGGAATCACACCATGGAGCCAGCCAAAGTCTTACCCCTGCCTCTGATGCACTGTTGGCTTTGGCATGGCTTTCTGAGTTCAGCCCCATTTCTGGTCTGACATTGCTTTCCTGTCCTTATCTAGCGTGACCACTGTCCTGTGATGTCCTGTAACCAGCTGGGGGCTTCATGGGGTGGGACTAGTGGCTTTTTTGGCTTGCTCTCATCCCAGCACCCTCCCCTCCATCTCTCTTCACCCCTGCTTTTTAATGCAGCTCTGGGTTCGCTCTCATTTTTCCAAGGTTTAGCTTAAATGCACATCAAAGAGTCCTCTTCAAAACCCAGGTAAGCAGACCCTGCTGGTTCCTCTGTACTTACTACATTGTTTCATCTCACTGTGCACTGTAATTAGTTTCTTTTTACTCGTTAGATAGGAAATCCCCAAAGAAAATGAGCCATATCTATTAACTCCCTAAGCCTTGTATAAATACAGGTGGAATGTTCTTAATGTCATTTACAAATTCAGTTTAAAAATGAATAATGAGCAGATGGAGTGACTAAATTATATCTGGTTTTTTATAACTTGTTTTTAATTTTAATTTTATTTTTTATGTGTATGGGTGTTTTGACTGCATGTATGTCTGTGTACCACTTGTGTGCCTAGTTTCCCGGGGAGCACAGAAGAGGGCATTGGATCCCTTGAAACTGTTGTGAGCCTCTGTGTGGGTGCTGGAAATCCAACACAGGTCCTCTGGAAGAGCAGGCAGTTCTCAGAGCCGCAGAGCCATCTCTCCAGACTTACTACTATCATTATTATTATTGTTTGGCTTATATTCATTGAACATTGTACTGAATTTTATAAGAACATGTTCATGCAAGTTGATAACATCCTTTGACCATGTCCCCCAAATATATGGTTTCTAGATGTCATGAGCTACCCAGCCAAAATCTGAGGTAAAGCTGCCTATGGGAAGATGCATTTTTTAAAACTAAAACAAAAACAAAACAACAACAAAAAACCCACTGGGCACGGTGGCACACATCTTTAATCCCAGCACTTAGGAGGCAGAGGCAGGTAAGGAGCTCTGAGTTTGAGGCCAACCTGTTCTACACGGTGAGTTCCAGGATAGCCAGGGCTACATAAAGAAACCTTGTCTCAGAAAACCAAAAACTTAATTAATTAAATAAATAATCAATGTAATATAATATACTTAACGTAAAATTACACATTTTTAAGTGCACAGCTCATGGTATGACACCTTCACATGGCTATGTAGCTGTGACTTCACCTGTTTCCAGAACGTTTTCGTCACCCCAAAACTCTATGCTCATCAAACAATAGCTCCCATCTTTCTCATCTCCCAGCCCTTGGTAACTGCTGTACTGTTAACTATGTCTCTCTAAATGTCAGTTCTCTGGGGAGCTCGGGTAAGCGCAACCACACAATATTTGAACTTTTGTAACCTGCTTATTTCACTTAGCACAATGCCTTTAAGGCTCATCCGCAGACCCAGCAAGTTCCAAAGCCTTCTTCTTGAACAAGGCTACAAGATAGTCCCTTTGCCTATGCTATATGTGGCTTATGCATTCATCTCTTAACAAATACCTCAAGTTGCTCCTACGATCTGGCCATGGAATAATGCTGCCAATGATCATAGGTGTGCAAACATCGTTTCAAATTCCTAAGTCTTTGGGGGCATGTACAAAGAACTACAAGGTCATATGGCAATTCCATGTTTGGTTTTTGCGGAACTCTCTGTATTGTATTCCATGGAGGCAGCACTTTACCAGGAAGGCAAAGGTGTCCTTCTTTCCACATCCTCAGCCTTAAGCTTAGATAAAGCTCCGATGTAGGTATCAATGGTTCATGTGCGAAGCTGACTTCTCACTGTGATGACATTGAGAGTGGTGGAGACCTTGGGGGGTGGAGCTACATAGGTCAATAAGCATTGCTCTCAGAGAGATTACAGTAGTTCTCCTTGGGTCCTGGTTACTTCTTATGAGAGGTGGTTATAAAAAATAATGAGCAGAACTGACCCCCCCCACCCCCACCCCCAGTCTCTGACTTCCTATCTTGGCACATGGTCTCTCCCTTGTGCATGACCTGTCACCATAAAACCATTGACCATGGTCCCTTTACTGTTACTGTCCAAAATGTTGTTGGTTGTTTTCTTACTCTTTGTCTCTTTGGGGGCCTGCCACCCAGCTCCCAAATAAATTACACACAGAGGCTTATTCTTAATTATGAAAGCCCAGCCTTAGCTTGGCTTGTTTCTTGCTAGCTTTAAATTAACCTGTCTTTTGTCTCTGGGCTTTTACCTTTCTCTATTTTTGTATACTTTACTTTCTTACTCTGTTGTTGGTTGTGGAGCTGGGTGACTGGCCCCTGATGTCCTCCTCCTCCTCTTGCTCCTAGATCTCTCTTCTCCCAGATTTCTCCTTCTATTTATTTTCTCTGCCTGCCAGCCCCGCCTATCCTTTCTCCTGCCTCGCTATTGGCCGTTCAGCTCTTTATTAGACCATCAGGTGTTTTAGACAGACACAGTAACACAGCTTCACAGAGTTAAACAAATGCAACATGAACAAAAATAACACCTTAAAATAGTATTCCCCAACACTGTACCAGAGGCTGAACAAATAGGCCACCTGGCCTGGGACTTCAGCCTCCCAAATTGGGAATTAAATATGCCTGTTTTCTTTATAAAATATCCAACCTCAGTTATTTTTGTTATGGCGACAGAAAATGGACAGATATGGTCAATAATGATTCTTATTTTCTGGTGTGTGTGTGTGTGTGTGTGTGTGTGTGTGTGTGTGTGTATGCATGTCATATGTGTGTGTTTTAAATTATAGCCCTCCTAATGAGTTTGAATTACTATGTTACTATGGCTCTGATTTGCATTTCTGTAATGATCAATGATGTTGGAGAAAGGCTAAAAATCTTTACTGTACATATTTTAGACTATTAAAGAAATACATCGAGTATTTTACAGAACATTTGAAATATACAGAAGCAAAAATTAAATCCTAGAAAAATACAAAACTAAAAAAAAAGATCTTTTAATCTGATTCCTTATTGATAAATACTTAATACTTCAGGATACCCTTCTGGTATTTTCTCTACTTAAATGAATTTTTCTGTCAAAAAATGTCTTAGTAGCAAACTCCACACCCAACCCTGTCTCAAGAAGAGACCTTTCTTGTTCAGTGAATTATTTTCTAAGTTTCTTAAGGGCTGTGTTGAAAGGGGGGAAAATGTGTCATTGGTTTGGGGTTTACTACCAGGTTTCTGTTTTGCAGAGTGGGCAGAAGGCTAAGGGCAATGAAACTTTTAGGAGCTGTTGGTGTTGGAAGGGAAGTTGGTGTTGGCCGGAGAGTGACAGGTGAGGTGCAGTCGCTGGCACAGGGGAAGAGCTTTGGCAGAAGGAACAGATGTCGTGGAAGATGCGCTTACATTTCTGCCATCGCATGAGATCTCTAGTGAAATCTTTATTGCTCCCTGGTGCCTGCTGGAATGAGCTTGCTCACTGGGAATGTGCTCAATGTGCCAGAGGTGGGAGGAGGCAGGAGAAGGGGAAGAGTCTGGGACAGAGGGGGTGCAAGTTAGGCACCCAGGGGCAGGGACTGGAGCTAACGCCATGTGCCCTCTCTGTTAGCAGGGCCCTATGCTGTGTTACTTCTCTTTACCAGCATCTTATCTGTGGCTAAGAATTACCAAAAATTCGTTCATTTTTTTTTCTGGGATCCTTTATGCTAATGTGACCATGTGACCGTGTTTTAACTCGGAGAGGGTGGATTTGATTTCTGTGATTTCCAGACCAAAGTTTTTAAGAAGCAAGGGTGTACCTCATTCCCCTTGCTCCCTGTCATCTTGAGGAGGGTGACAAAACTTAAGGGGCAGGGTCTTGCTGTGTGGCCCAAGATGACTTCAAACTCATGATCCTCCTACTCCAGTCTCCCGAGTCCCAGGATTACAGGCCTGTGTCACCACGCTTGATATTTAAAACTTAGGTTTCTAAAACTCAACAGAGCCATAGACTTGCTTCGTATTACTATGCAAAAGCAAGTTTGTGAAAGGCACTACCTATGGTTCCAGTAGCGTAGCCTGCCTTGGTTAATACATCAAGATGGAGGTGATTCGGTTGCCTGGTTTGCAACTTTATTGGGTAACATGGAGACCCGAGACACCGTGCCCTACAGAGACAGCTGTGACAGTGTCAGGAATTGGTTTCACTCTGTCTCTATTCTGTACCAATGCCAGCTGCACTGCAAGGCTTGCTCTCACGTGATCAGAGGACTGGCTACAACAGGCCTGCCTGCTTCCTGTCCCATGCCACAGGACATCGTGTTTTTTCACATCAACCAATGACAACTCTGTGCTCTGTGCTGACTCTTGCATGCCACTGATCTGTGACCTCAAGGGTCTGGACCAGTCGGTACTAGAGCAGAGCTAGGCTGGGTCCACACAAACTGCATGGCTGTTGACAATGATGCCTCTTCTGAAGAGGACAGGCAGGATGGGTTGCCAGATGTACAGAGGAGAAATCACTTGATCTCAGCTTTCTTGAAATAGAAAAGGTTCTTTTGGAGATGCTAAAGAAAAATGAAGTCATTTCCCTCTTACATGGACTGAAAGATGTCTTTGGGAAAATTACTTTCAGGAAAAAAAAAGAAGACAAGAGGATTGAAAATGGGAATGAGGAAAATGACTTACAGACAAGGACACAGATTCACGAAGCTGGAGCAAACTCAACAGCTCAGGAACAAAGTTCAGAAATAGTGTTTTATAAGAGGGACTTTCATAGCGAGGTGGTGCCAAGCAGAACAAGAGAGATGGTACGCCCTGATGTCAGATGTGGAATATTTCACGTCAGACTTCTTTCTCTGGCCATTAGCTCTGGGTTATGGAAATACTTGCAGACTTGCCATGCAGGGCAAGCCATAAGTCAGGGGTGCTGTCCCTGAGCCAAGCTCAAGCTGGATATGCTGTCCTCAGCTATTTCTCCAAACACTGTAAATTCACTCTCCTGGACACCGTACCATGTGCTAGAAGCAAAAGAGAGAGGCAGCTATGTATACAGGCTTTCCTTCCCATAGCACAGCACTCTTTACCTTTGTGACAGGAATTAAATTGATTTTACTTGTTGGTTTAGAGAGCACAGAGTTGAACTGGTTGTTTCAATACACACAAAAATAATTTCTCTTAGCACAGATGCACTTTGATTGACTTGAAAAATCCCTGCCTGTAAAATCTGCACAAACAAAAGAAATGTGGAGAGATGTGCTATAATAAGATTAAGCTCAAATGGCAGGACAAGGGATGAATTTAAATTAATTAGCAGTGCCACCCACAAAAACGGTCTACTTCACCTTTTCCCCTGCGCTATGGAGAGAGCAGAAGCGTGGGGCCAGCTCGGTGTGGTTTCCTCCCCTCCCTCCTCCTCCATGGAATTCTCAGTGTCCAGCTCGACTTCTGTTTTTTCCATGGAAACTTCCTAGACTTTTCTAGGCTTTAGCTTCCAGGGATCCGTTGGGAAGCAGTGCAATGAACCTCTAGAGCTCAGATTGTGAAGCCAGGCGGACCACAAACCACTTGGATCAGTGTGCAGCTGCGTAGCTGGGTGTGGGATTTTGTTGCCTGCTTCAAGCCTCACTTCCTTCTTCTAAAAAATAAGACTAAGAAAAACAGTGAGAAAGAGATAATGCACTGGAGCGCCCAACACAGCACCTGACCCCAAGTAGACAACTTATGCCAGCTGTTTTTAGCTCTGTAGTCTGCCCACACCACTTTGGGAAGTACAATGTGGGGGGGATACTCCACTGGCCAGTGCACCATCCACTCCTCTTTTTATTTTAAGATTTTATTTTAAATCATGTATATATCTGTGTATCTATGCATGGATATGTGCATATGTGAGTGCAGTTGCACACAGAGGCCAGAAGAGGGCATCAGGTCCCCTGGACCTAGAGTTACAGACTGTTGTGAACTGCCAGATGTGGGTGCTGGGAAGGAACTCAGGTCCTCTGCAAGGGCAGTAAGAGTTCTTAATGCTGAGCTCTTAATGCCCACCCACCCCTCTTACACTGAAAAGATGAGAATTTAAGGTAATTTCAGAGTGGACACAGTTGTGGGCCAGCTTGGGCTGGGAAAACCAGTGGCTGTGGGGTAAGGTCACACTAGGTGAGTCTCTGTTTGAAAACAGGCCTACAGAGTGAGTTCTCCATGAATGGTGCAGGAAACATCCATAAAGCTCCAACCAGTGAAATGGCTGAGGGAACCCCTGGGGCAGCTGTTATCAGAGGAAAAACCTGATCAGGAACTGTGAGCGCATGTTAGCTCAGTCCCCAAGAGCACTGCTAGCCACAGCTTTTTGTCCGATGCCTGCTCAAACATTTGGATTATGCTGGAATTCAGAAATGGGCTGATCTCCTGTATGAAACGTTTATTTCTTAGATGTTGCCTCAGTCCATCTGCCATAACAAAATACCACAATCTAAATAGCTAATAATAGAAATGTTTGTCTCACAGTTTTGAAGGCAAGGAAGTCCAAGGTGAAAGTTCTGCTACAGTCAGTGTCTGGTGAGACCCACTCCCATACTCATCAATGACTGTTCCCTCACGGTGTCTTCACACTGTGGAAGGGAGGAGGAGAGTGGCCACTGATGTAATCTGAAAAGACTTTAGGATTTAATTGCCTCCCAAAGCGCCATCTTCTCCTCCTCTCATTTTGAATGTCAACATAGGCGTTTGGGTAGGACCACAGCAGATTTTAAAGGGGTTGATGGAAGAGGTAACACTTACATTTTCAAGAGAACAACACATTGCGTGTATGAGGTGGGGTGGGGTGCACATATGTGTACAGTTGCAAGTGCACCCACACGTGCACATGGAGACCAGAGAACAACCTCAGTGTCATTCCTTAGCTGCCACCTATCTTTTGTTTCTAACGTTTATTTTTATTTTATGTGTCTGAGTGCTTTGCCTACATGTCTGTGCACTACATGCATGCAGTACTGAAGGATACCAGAAGAGGGCATCAAGCCCCTGGAACTGGAGTTGAGCTGCTGTATGGGTGCTGGGAATCCCATCCAAGTTCTCCAGAAGAGCAGCCAGTGTTCTTAACCACTGACTCATCTCTCTCTCTCTCTCTCTCTCTCTCTCTCTCTCTCTCTCTCTCTCTCTCTCTCTCTCTCTCTCTCTCTAATTAGATAGGAACTTAGCCTGGAGCTACTAAATAGTCTAGGCTGGCTGACCAGTAAGCCTGGGGGATCTGTCTACGTCTGCCCCCCAACAGTGGAATTACTGAATATGTACACCACACCTAGAATTTTTTTTTTATGTGGATTCTGGGGATCAGACTCAGGCCCTCATGCTTATAAGGCAAGCACTTTTCAGACTGAGCTATGTCTCCAGCCTAAACAACACATTTTAGTAACCTAAAAAAAAAAGTCAACAAATGTGCTTCTCACAAAGGATCTTGATGAATTTGTTAATTCTAACAAGTGTGGTATGTAATTGGGCATTTCTCTCCCACCTGCCTGTTCCCAGATACCTGGCAGCGGCTTCTCAAATAATTGACTCAGAGGTTTAATATGACTTATAAATGCTCAGTCATAGCTCAGGCTTGTTACTAGCTAACGCATTTTAAGTTAACCCATATTCCTTATTTACTCTCTGCCACATGGCAGTACCTTTATTAGCATGGCACATTCATCTCCTGCTCCCTCTGCATCTGGCTGGGGACTCCTGACTCTGCCCTTCTCGTCCCATTATCCTTAGTTTGGTCACCCCACCTATACTTCCTGCCTGGCTACTGACCAATCAGTGTTTTATTAAACCAATTTGAGTGACAAATCTTTACAATGTACAAGAGGATTATTCCACAGCAGTGGCAGGCCCTGAACTGAGCAACACAAGCTTGTTTTTGTAGCAACCACAGTTTACTGATAGCCATTGCTTGTCCATGGCCGGTTATAAGAGCCTGGACCACAGGATGCTCTGGCCTCTGCCCATGCATGCATGGATGCAAACCCTCATATACTCACATGCCTGCACTACACCCACACCCACACCCACACCGGCACACGCACCAAACAACAACCAAAACAAATTTAAAACAATTCTGTCCTCAGATGTTTGCTGTAAAGATGAAAGGAGCGAATTTATGCAAACGATTCAG
Source organism: Peromyscus californicus insignis (assembly GCF_007827085.1). Taxonomy (NCBI): domain Eukaryota; kingdom Metazoa; phylum Chordata; class Mammalia; order Rodentia; family Cricetidae; genus Peromyscus; species Peromyscus californicus. Next base: position 73,354,686 of record NW_026294447.1, read on the forward strand.
CCTAGTATCTGACACATATAAACCTGAATTCATGTAAACAGGTATGATAACCACTCAACAGTTTACATGTCACACCCTTGTCTTCGAGTTGTGCAGACTAAAATTCATTGGATCAAGGTCTTCACATGAAACGTGAAGACAGCCCTTTGCTGTTTTGAGAAATCAGCACCTTTTAAAAACCAATAGCTCTCAGAGCTCTGTGGATATTAACAATGGTAAGGATAAGGGTTGTCACTGAGAATCTGTGTAAGCGATGCAGAAACTAGCCCCACGGGGCGGGTGGGTGGGGAGAGGGAGGTCAATATAACCTTCAATTACCTGGGAAAGCAGCTCTTTCAAATTGGGTTGTTCCCTTTCCCTCAGCAAAACAGGCTTCAGCTCCCTCTGTGACTTGAGAGAGTCACTACAAATTATCGGTGCCCTTGAACTGAATCTGGGAGAGCCCGAGTAATGACATTATACACCTCACACAGCAGGAATGAGCTTAAAAAGTAATTCTCTTTGGAGAACTCGGGAGAATAGTGGGTCCTTTGTGTGCACTCTGCGGTGATGTCATTGTCCCGCCGTCCCTGGGAAGGGGCTGCAAGGGTCAATCGGACTGAGCCCCAGTGGTGGTGGAGTGTGCCCCTCACCTGGACCCTCCAGGAACAATAACCCCATTGTGAGATTGGGCTCCTTCTGCCTGGGGAAGGGACACAGTCACCTGATCTACATAAGGGTTGAAGTTCCCACAGCAACCTTATTGCCTTATTTCTACGGGGGGGTCTAAGCAGGAGGGCTCGAAGCAACAGCCTGGGCTAAGTGCTGACCCAGGCACCCAGGATGTGGAGGCTGACGGGTATGGCTGCCGACTTCCTGCAGTGTATAGTCTGATCTGCAGATAAACCATGAGCCAACGTGAGTTGAAGACACTGTAGTAGGTACCGGAAGCACAAACTAATGGCTGGCTTTTACTTGGGACCTAGTGGGGAGAAGGGGAGGCTAGGCATGAAATTAAAGCAATTTTTACATCAAAACAAGCACAGAAATAAGATGTGGCACCTGGACTTTGCCAGGTGTAAAGAACAAAGTGGAAGAAACAAACACACACACACAAACAAAAACCCCACACATTTGCCTACGGTGAGATCAGACACACCTCTCCCTCCCCACACGGGGAAGCGTTGTCTCCTGGTTCCTACAGGGGGCTGTGTAGTCAGAGTTTGACATGAGAACAGGGGGTTTCGGCTCCAGCAGTGGAGGTTTCTGGGGGAAGGTCCTCTCACACAGTGAGAGAGATGGCTGCTGGATGGCTGGAGCCTCGCATCCTGCAGCGGCGGCGGGCGAGGAGATCCCTGGCCCAGGTTGGCAGCCACCCTCCCCTGCATGACACTCTCCCGACTGCTCCTACAGCGCAGTGTCTGCTCAGCTCAGGTGCCCATCTAGTTTTATGTTACTAGGGTGAGTTTTCCCTCAAGATACTGATGAAGCTGGGCACAACTGGGCACAACTGGGGACAACTGGCAAGCATAGAGGAAAGGGGAGAGAAGAGGCCTCTAATATTGACTCATCTTTTCTCCTGCTATACTGCTTGTTCATCCATCTTTGGGGTCAATGCAGCTGGTGCCCATGTCATAGCAGCCATCATTTGAACCTTCCCCCCCTTCCGTAGCCAGTCCAGTATCTGCCCACTTGTGTGACATCACTGTATGACGTCAGGCGTTTCTGAGGCATGAGCAGGGGTGGCGAGACGGGATGAAGAGCAACCGATGGACAGAGGAGGCGGCGAAAGCAGTGTACACAAGGCCACCATGGTGTCAGCCGCAAGCCAACAGGGAAACTCCAAACACAATGCAATCTGAATGCTCCTGGGTACTCATCCTGGGTACCCACTCATTCTGGGAACCCGCCGAACCCTGGATTACTTAAACACCACCAAACATAGACAAGGTCCTAAGTGAGACATAATAGATAGCTGAACATTTAAATGACCTCTTCAAATTCTTAATAGTTCTCTTATTATGGGACTCATTATTTGAAAGGCGTGACAGTTTCTGAGATTCATTGACACGTATCATTAGCGGTTGTCTTAGCATCAGAATAATTAGTCACATACACAAAACTTTTTTCTTTAACCTCTATACAGACAACCACAGTAAGCAGGGAACACAGGTATTGACGCCTGATGCTGGCCATCGAGTGGATCCTAATGTTTGCGGTTCTGTGGCATCACCATTAAATCTGATGCCTTAAGATACAAAGCACATATTTTTATAGCCTGCAGCACTTAATTTACATGGTGCTGAGGTTTGAATGTGTCTCCCAGAATTTATGCACTGGAAACACAATCCCTGCTGTGACAGCATTGGGAGGGCCTTAACTGGAGTTTAGCTCACAAGACAGTCACTGTCATGAATAAGTCCGTGGCATCATAAAAAGGGGCCTGTGTTAGTTATTTGTCTTCTGGCTGTGACAAATACAGGACAAGGTTATTTTGGCTCACAGTTCAAGGGGTCATCGTCATGGGGAAGGCACGGTGGCAGACCGCCAGTCAGTCACATTGCAGTCGTAGTCAGGAAGCAGAGAGGTGAATGCACTCTTAAAGAGGTGCTTAGCTCACTTAAAACTATGTGTATTTTTATATTTTATATGTGAGTATTTTGCTTGCAGGCGTGTGTGTGTGTGTGTGTGTGTGTGTGTGTGTGTGTGTGTGTAGACAGAGGTGCTCACAGAGGCCAGAAGCCCATCAGATCTTCTGGAACTGGAGTTATAGTCTGTTGTGAGCCACCATGTGATACTGGGAACTAAACCTGGGTCCTCTGCAAGAGCGGCGAGTACTTTTTTTTTTGGTTTTCCGAGACAGGGTTTCTCTGTGTAGCTTTGCGCCTTTCCTGGAACTCACGCTCTAGCCCAGGCTGGCCTGGAACTCACAGAGATCCGCCTGGCTCTGCCTCCCGAGTGCTGGGATTAAAGGCGTGCGCCACCACCGCCCGGCACAGAGAGTACTCTTAATCTAAGCCCTCTCTCCAGCCCCTCACCTGAGTTTTTCTTTTTATTCGGTCTGGGTACCCAGCCTGGTTAACCCAATCAATAATGGTTTGGTGGGGGGGATTTTTTTTTAATTCATGTATGTATCTGTCTGTATACTACGTCTGTGTGGGTGCCCCTAGAGGACCGAAGAGAGTACTGGATTCCCCTGGAGCTGAAGTTACAGGTGGTTGTGAGCAGCCTGGATGGGTGCTAGGACTCAACCTCAGACCAATTAGAAGAACTGCAAACACGCTTAGCCCTTGAGCAGTCTTTCCAGCCCCCATCAACCCGTTCTAGAAACTCCCTCACAGATGAGCCCAGAAATCTGTCTCCTAGATTAACCTTGATCTGGTCAAGTTGTTAATCAAAATTGACCATCACACGGCTGTTTGAAGGGGTCACTCTCATGCTCTGCCCTCCCTCCTTCTGCCATGTGATGATACAGCAGAAATGAACCTTGGTCTTTCCCTTCCCAGCTTCTAGAATTGTAAAATTATTTTCTATTCTATAAAGAACCCAGTCTCAGGTACTCTCTTACAGCATTACAAAACAGACTAAGAAACAGTGCTTTTCAAACCAGTTTGAGGAATGATGGAATAGTCAATAGCTGGTTGATGTTGATATGCTACTTATTTGAGTACAGAGTAAAGATCTTACTTTACTATCCTCACATCTTACATAAGCATTAAATCTAATGCTATCTTAGTTAGGGTCCCTATTGATGTGAAAAGACACCATGGCCATGGCAACTCTTATAAAGAAAACATTTTATTGGGATGGCTTACAGTTCAGATGTTCAATCCATTATCACCATGATGGAACATGGCAGTGTGCAGGCAGACATGGTGCTGGAGAAGTAGCTGAGAGTCCTACATTTTGCAGGCAACAGGAAGTGGTCTCAAACACTGTGCATGGCTTGAGCATTTGAGACCTCAAAGCCTGCCTCCACAGTGACACACTTCCTCCCACAAGGCCATAACTACCCCAACAAAGCTACATTTCCTAATAGTGCCACTCCCTTTGGGGGCCATTTTCTTTCAAACCACCACAAACAAAGAGCTAAAACATAAAGTAAAATTAACTTATAAATTAACACAGAAACTAACTTTAAAATATACAGAAGAATTTAAAAATGATCATGAGATGGGTAACATCTAAAGAAAGACTACAAACCCAGAAACTGTAAACAAAGTAACTGACAGATGTGGCTACATGAAATGGCAAATTATTCATCTAAAAAGATGCCCTGAGGGCTGCAGAGACGGCTCAGTGATTAAGAGCACTTGCTGCTCTTGCAAAGGATCTGGGTTCGATTCTCAGCACTCACCTGGTATCTCATAACCACCTCTAACTCCAATCCCAGGAGGATCTGATGCCCTCTTCTGGCCTCCATGGACACTGCATGCACATGGTATGTATTCACATATGCAGTCAAAATACCCATACACATAAAATTTAAAAGGTAATGAAATAAAGAAAGGATGCCATAGCTAAAATTAAAACAAAGTGCTAGACTGGACATAGAGGTACACCTCCACCTCACAAGGCACCTCCAGGAAATCTTTTCTCAGAAGGACTTTTCTTCAATACCCAGACTTTGTATGATGCACCTCTCTCTCTAGCACAACAAGCTTTTTTTTTGAGGGAGACAAAGTTTATACAGAAAAATTTTGGTTGTGTGCCCTCAAACTTGATGTGATGTTTTAAATCAGAGAAGGATGTGTGAGAGGAGAGGGAAGGATTTTCCAGTTATTTCCCACATGCAGCTAGATGTCTTGAACAACACTGAGTGTTGATAAGCTGACGAGTATCCCGGTGCTGCTGGCAGTGAGAGGTGGCATGCGTACAGCCCATGTGAAGAGTGACACATACTCTCCGGTGATCGGGCAGCAAGGTTCCATGCATCCTAATTAGTTACGTCTATGGGTGTTTGTGTTTTAGGAATTGAACACTTTTTAAGGCACTATAAGCAATCATAGCACATTGTGGATAATGTACAAAATGGACTATAACTGCATGAATATCTGCATATATGTGTGCATATATATACATACACACATATATGTGTACATATATTCATATATATGTGTACACACATACACACACATATATATACATATATATATGTATATATATATATATATATATATATATGAATCATCCTCAAGGGCATAAGACAGGGGACTGAAAGGTAGTGTGATCAAGAAATAAACAGTTGGACACTTACTATCAAAAAGCACTAAGATGGAGCTGGAGAGATGGCTCAGTGTTTAAGAGCATTGGCTGCTCTTCCAGATGGACCTGGGTTCAATTCCCAGCACCCACACGGCAGCTCACAACTGTCTGTAACTCAAGTTCCAGTGGCTCTGACTCCCTCACACAGACATTCATGCAGGCCAAATACCAACCCACATAAAAATTAAATGAATGAATGATAAATGTTACTTTTAAAAAGCCACTAAGATTTGGAGATGCTTGTTACTGTAGCACAATGTACCCTACCCTGACTGATACAAATAGAGACATTACAAGTTTTTTTTTCCATGTATTTCTCCATACATGCATTTGCTTATACATTCTCTACACATGCTGATGAGTTACTTATAAATTAATTTTAAAAAGTGACTTCTGGGGGCTGGAGAGATGGCTCAGAGGTTAAGAGCACCGACTGCTCTTCCAGAGGTCCTGAGTTCAATTCCCAGCAACCGCATGGTGGCTCACAGCCATCTGTAATGAGATCTGGCGCCCTCTTCTGTATACATAACAAATAAATAAACATCAAAAAAAAAAGTGACTTCTTAGCAAAATTATCAATTACTACATGTCAGTGACATTTGGAGCTGTTGAGAAGTAGAAACTGCACAGCCTGGTTTCAAGGGCAAAATTGAAGCACCTCCCCTGCAGGCCAGCATACCGTGGCTGCAACCCGAAGTGCACTGAAGCATGAGATGTGCTGTCCAACCAACAACCAAGAACCCTGGTGACGAAGTACTCATAGTATTACGATGTCCCTGGTGGAAGATCAGGATAGAGAAGCCCCCCACCACCACCATCACAGTGCTGGAGGACTTCCCAATAGGTGGTAGGCCCACAGGGGTTGTTTTTGCCCACATTGTGTGGCAGGGCTCTCGAGCAGGGGGTCACAATCATTACTGATTCTTGTTATCTCATAATGCTGGTCCCTGCAGATATGTCCTCAACCGAAAAGTAGACAGATAAAAACCACTGACTCAAGACATTGAGACCCTTACTTCCTGGTGGTTCCTGCTCCTGTTCAAGTCTACTAACACACACTAACAGAGCGCCTCCTCTCTGCCAAGCCTGGTAATTGCCGGCTGCAATAAGACAGCATGTTCTTAGCCTGGTAGAGACAGGTAATAACAGCTACCCAGAACACACAGGCCGCAGTAACGACAGTACTACCCTTTCTGAAGGAGGTGGGTGGTTCCAAGTGTTTCCAGTTCACAAAACAAAACAAAAAAAACAACCTTCTCACCAAGTATAGTTATGCCGAACTTTTTTCAGATGGACAAAGATTGAAAGAAATGAATTGACTTTCTCAAATCTGGCAGTCCCCCAGGAGAGGCACAGTTTCCAGATGTTGGCTCTGCCCTGGCTGTCACCTCTTACTCAAGGGTCAGGTAAATAATGGCACCAGAGTGGAACAAAAGGCGGAGAGGTCCAGAAGAGGGATGAGTAAGCCGTGACTCAGAACATTGACCTTCAGAACAGGACACCGAGACCAGCTTCTTGTTTATGTTGCCCCCACAAGACACGGCAGAGCTGTCTGTGTTCCTGCAATGGCCTGGAAATCTGACTTGGGTTAGCTATGGTTAGCATTCCCTCCATTTCTGTCCTCACCCTCCTCTCCTGAAAATGGAGGAAAGGTCTGATTGGCTGGAGGCTGGGGGGTAGGGGGGTAAGGGAAACCTTCACAGGAGGTCTGTTGTTAAGCAGAGACTCCACAAAGATGCAGATGTAGGTATTAGGTCCCAGGTCCACCCAACCCTCCTGTAGCTGGGGCTAGGGACATGTCAAGTCCAGCTGCTATTAGCTCTGGCTTGTATTAGCGTTTTTCCCGATTAAGCATTCAGAAACCAGCAAGCAACCTGGGGATCTAATTTAGGTCTCTTCTTGGTTATCGGAGAACTTAATCTGAACAGGGTGTAGTAGAGCTCCCAGCCTAGGACTTTCTTCACGTGGGGTTCATTTTCCACTCAGTCCGGCCAACAGTGATTGGAGGAGTTTTCACTAGAAAAGCCTGAAAGACACCAGCGAGGGGCCTTTGGGGTGGGGTGAGAGCCAAAGTTGTGTTTTAAGTTTTAATTACTGTGCCTACAAGATACATGAAACAAAAATGCCTCTGACCTATAAGCCCCTTGTCCAAGGACAAATACTTCCTGAAATGTTGGAGGCTATTGTTTATGGGAGAGAACAAGCCACATGCTTTCACTCCCCTAAACAAGTCTGTTTGACCCATCTGCACAGGGTGTGCTCAATCACATGTGGGCGGGAAATACGTCAGGATGTGTGCTTGCCCCTGAGTGGACCTGATAGGAAATGCGGTGAATTGTGAGTTTTGCCTTTTTAAGCCCCTGCTAACCGTGACTTGGGGCCATTTCCCTGGGAGCCCAGGTATAGATCAACCTGGCCAGTATTTAATTAAAGCTTGTTTCAGATTTGACTTTAAATTGTGGTGGTGGTCTTTTTGACCGGTGGGATTAACTGTGGTCTTTCCTAGGCTCTGCTTTAGACTAGGGCTTGCAGGTACTTCTGGCCTTCGAGATAATGACCAGCAAGATGCTGGGGGACACTCAGGATAGAACCAAGGGCTTCTAAGCCAAAGAAGGGTGATTCTGGGGTGCTAGTGAGTGCCCCCGCTCTTTAGTATGAAGGGGCGTCAGGTATAAATGGGTTCTTGAGCTTCTTTTAACAAGTGGTCCAGCTAGTGCTAACATGGTGAATAAAGCAAGAGAAAATATGCTGCTGGGGAGCTGGGGAGATGGCTCAGTGGGCAAGAGCACTTGCTGTGTAAGCATGAAGATCTGAGTTCAAATCCCCAGTGTCCATCTAAAAGCCGTGTGACTGAGTATACAAGTCCTGTATCCCCAGCACCACGGGAAGCAGAGACAGCAGGGTTGCTGGTTCAATGCTTGCTCCAGGTCCAATAAGAGACTCTGTCCTCTATAAGGGACTAAGACCAAAAGTGACAGAGAAGGACACCTGGTACCCATCTCTGGCCCCTATACATACATGTGCATACACCACCACACACATATACCATTAAACCATGCACACGCGCGCACACACACACACACACACACACACACACACACACACACACACACACAGACACTCGAAGGGCAGAAGATGAAGAGGTGGTTCATCTTGTGGCATAAAGATACCCCCAGGACACATGGCTTCCCCATGGAATGTAGGAAGCTGCACAAACATTCCGATGATGTGACGGCAGACAGTGACAGCATCAACAGAATTACGACTCCCTGGAAAGTAGCATTTGGTTTATATGAGTGTCAAATCATCACGTGCCAAGGAGGGCTGCTTAACTTTCCAGTGCCAGCTGGCTGCCCTTCTTCGGGGGCATCTTGTGCTGCTGGGAAGATGGCAGTCAGGGTTGAAAACAGCAAGGGGCACAGTTCGCGTTTTCATTTCCTAAAATGTGTGCTCCTGGAGGAAGAGGATGAGGCTGTGTTTTGTGTTGTCGCTTCATGGTTTTGTTTGTTAACTGTTGACAGGTAGCTTTCACTGCAAGGGCTGTTCTGAGCAGTTTCTCACATTCCTCGCTCTGGCCACACCGCTGGCCCTACCTGCTCCTGACCCCTGAGAACAAGCAGTCAGAGGACCACAGGAACCCATTCCTCCCCAGTGAATAAAGGAACAAACAATGCTCCTTCAGGAAGCCTGGTGTGGTAATGCATGCCTGTAATCCAGGGCAACCTGGGTTGTGTATAGTGCATTCTAGTCCAGCCTTGGTTGGATATAGTGTGTTCCAGGCTGGCCTTGGTTGTATATAGTGCATTCCAGACCAGCCTGGGTTGTATAGTACATTCCAGGCTCGCCTAGGTTATATTGTGTGTTTCAAGCCTGCCTGGGTTATATACAGTATGTTCCAGGCCAGCCTGGGTTATATTGTTAGTTTCAAGCCAGCCTGGGTTGTATAGTGCATTCCAGGATGGCCTGGGTTGTATATAGTGTGTTCCAGACCAGCCTGGGTTATATTTCTATACTGTGTGTTTCGAGCCAGCCTGGGTTGTATATAGTGCATTCCAGGCCGGCCTGGTTGCATAGCAAGATCCTCCCTCAAAAGCTGAGAACAAACAAACACAACCAAGCAAAGCAGAAGTCCTCCAGCGGAAGCCAGACTCACCAGAAGCTCACAGCCTTGGAACAGCTTGTTCTCCAGAAGGCCCGGGTGGAGGTAGGTTCGGGAGACCTTTGCTCTGTGCTTATTTAGCTCAAAGTGTCACAACAAAGGGTGGGCAGGACAGTTTAAACAACACGTTGCCATTTCTCACAATTCGGGAAGTTGGAAAGGCCAAGAACAGGGTTCTGGTGGATTTGGTGCAAGAGTTCCCTTGGGTTTGCAGATGGCCACACATTCCTATGGTGTCCTCACATGACTCAGAAGAGAGAAAGTCCTGGTTGATACCTCTTTTTATAAGGACACTGGGGATTCCACCCCATGACCTCATCTAGCTTCATTACCTGCTAAATACCACCATTGTCTAGGGCTTCAACATAAGAATTTGAGGGGGTGCATAAACATTCATTCTGTAATACAGTGTATTAAAACCACATGCCATGGGGCCCTGCTTAGCACAAAAGTGTGATCACTGTGGTAGACAGAATTCAAAGTTAGCCCATAAGATTCCTACCCCATAGTGTACTACTCACCCTGCATAATGCCCTCCTTTGAGGTGGGCCGATGAGTCTGACTCAATCAGATGACATGTTTAACAGCAGGTCTAGTGGTAAAAGGAATTAGAGTGTTTTGTACCAGGCTTTTTCTTCTAGGCCACCAACCAGCTCCCAAATCATGTCACGGAGACTTCTTATTAGTTATGAATGCTTGGCCTAGCTTAGGCTCCTGTCTGGGCTAGCTCTTTTAACTTAAATTAACCTGTTTCTCTTTATCTACCTTTTGCTGCTGGGCTTTTTACCGTTTTTCCTTCTTTCTGTAAATCTTACTTTCACTGTTTCTCATATCTGCTGACTGGCGGCTGCCTGGCTGGCCCCAGGTGTCTCCTTCATTCTCTCCTCCTCCTTCTCTCGTTCTTCTTGATCCTAGATTCCTCCTCTTGTTTATTTTCTCTCTGCCTGCCAGCCCCACCTAACCTTTCTCTCCTGCCTAGCTATTGGCCGTTCAGCTCTTTCTTAGACCAATCACCTCAGGCAGGCAAGATGAAACCAACGCAACACATCTTCACATCATTAAACAGATGCAGCGCCAACAAATGTAACACATCCTTACATCATTAAACAAATGCAGCATAAGCAAATGTAACACACCTTTATACAGTTAAAGTAATATTCCACAGCATAAAGAAATGTAACACATCTTTGCCCAGTTAAAATAATATTCCACAGCAGTGTGTTTCCTGGTGTTAAGAAGCTAGTTAGATATTGACAAGTTTGAAAGACAGATAGGGATAGACCCGAGGCAGGTGAGCATAGGGAATAACTTAACAACTTAGGGACTCCACTTGGTTTGGGGTATACACACATACCTTTTCTAATGCATTTGTCAGCCTCAGAACCTCATCTGCAAGTGCTATGCACACATATCCGACTTTCAACAATGCATCTAGCAATCTGTTAGCAACTTAGGATCAACTGAGTTGAGCTGCACGTGCACTCCTCTCTGGACAATCAAATAAGCTTCTAATCTCCTTAATGAACCTGAAGCCTAGATCCCATTCACTCTTTCTCCTCCATTTACAAGAGTAGAAAGGTTAGAGCTAGTTTGGGGTGTATGTGGAACAAGGCAAAACTGTGTCTCCAAGTGAATGTAAAGAGAATCCACCATTTGCTATCTTATATTATGCAGAATTAGGCATACATAAAATTGAAATCAGAGGCATCATCAGAAAGTGTAGACAGAGTTTTCTTTGGGCCACCAGTTTACAAAAAATGACATGGAGATTTATTTATTAATTATGAAAGCTCGGCTTAAAGCTTAGGCTTGTCCCACTAGCTCTTATAACTTAAATTAACCCATTTATATTAATCTCTGTTTTGCCTGGTGGCTTTTTGCCTCCCTTTCACCTTGCACCTCCTGTTTCCTCTTCATGTCCTCCCTCTATCCCACCACTCAACCCGTGCCTAGATTCATCTCCTCTTCCTCTCTTTCTGCCCCAAAGTCCTGCCTAACCTCTTCCTGCCTAGCTATTGGCCATTCAGCTCTTTATTAAATGAATCAGAAGGCACCTTGACAAAGACACATCTTCACACTTTACAAAAGATTATTCTACAACAAGAAGGGATATAGAAATAGAAATGATATAGAATAGAAAATGGTTATATACAGAATCTGTCAATCAAAATAGGTAACTACCTAGTCAAACCACTAGTAACCAAATCCCTTCTTTTTATAAACCTCTATCTTAGCTACTGTTACTGTTTTATTGCTGTGATAAGATACCATGACCAAGGAAAGTTATAAAAGAAATATTTAATTGGGAGCTTGCTTACAATTTCAAAAGACTAGTCTGTAACCCTCATGATTTGGGGAACATGGCAGTTGGCAGGCAGGCATGGTGTTGGAGCAGTAGCAGAGAGCTTTACATCCTGATCCTAAGGAAGCAGGCAGAGAGAGAGAGAGAGAGAGACAGAAAGAGAGAGAGAGAGAGAGAGAGAGAGAGAGAGAGAGAGAGAGAGAGAGATTGGACCTGGTATATCCTTTTAAAACCTCAGAGCCAACCCCCAATGACATACCTGCTCCAATAAGGCCACACCTCCTAATCCTTCCCAAATAATTCCACAAACTGGGGACCAAACATTCAAATGTATGAGTCTATGGAGTCTATTGTCTTTCAAACCACTATAACCATAAAAATAAGGTCCAGGAAATAACCAGGGGTTCTTAAGCACCTTCACACTTGTGGCCTGCTGTCACTCTTGATAGTGGATCTGAGATGTCCTAGCTCTTTGCTTTGAATAAAGATCTCTTGCTACTTCTGCAAATCTGTGGGAGCCTTTTTTCAATAATAGGTCAAAATCCTGGAAAGCACACAGCCCAGACCTGGCCATTGGTAATAGAACTGCTTTCATAATCAGCAGCTTGAAAACCAAGGACTAGAACTCCGGAACCTGATACAGGCCCGGAGAATGTTATCTGAGTGTATCTCTAGCCCTGGTAGGCAACGCACCACTCTAAGCTGGCAGGGATTACTGTCTAGACAGAGGCCTTTTGGTTTTAAGACAGGTTCTCATGTAGCCCAGGCTGGCCTCAAACTCAGTATATAGTCAAGGCTGCCCTTGAGCCTCTGATCCCCTTGGCTCTACCTTCTAAGGGCTCTGATACAGGTGTGCACCATCATGCCTTGTTTCTGTGACCCTAAAATGAATTATGACTGAACCCAGGGTTTCATGCTTGTAGAGGCAAGTATTCTACCAGCAGAGCTCTATCCCCACCCCTAGCCAGAGGCTTTCTGATAACGAGGGCACACTATTGCCCTCTCCTGTAAACATCAACCCAATTGTCCTTTCAACTACCTGGATGGGAAAAAGCCCCCCAGGAAGATCTAATACAGAGACTTTGAAGCGGTATGAAGCCTGCCTGGAATATAGATTTCAACTGTGGTCCCTCTGGTCACTGTTACTGTCACCCTCTAAGCATGCATAACATTTTTTTTCTTCAGTGAACTCCATCCTCTGTTTTGTGCTCTATGTCTCATCTGGATTCCTTTGACGGGATGACAAGGACCAGGTAACTGAGCAGAGTCTAGAGCAGGTCCGATGACAATGTGGTCTTATAGTCACTAACAGCTATGCGGTGAGAGGGTCACAGGGTGAGGAAATGTGATTGAGCAATGGCTAGCAAGAACACTGAACCTTGGTCCTGCAACCAAGGGCAACTACGTTCTGCTGATAACGGTGTAGGTGTGAGGACATGAACTCCATACTTCAGGTGAGATCCCAGCCAAGCAGAGAATTAGCCACACCATGCCCATCTTCATTGCTTTCTCCTCGCCACGATAAATACCCTGACAAAAACATCTTAAGAAAGAGAGGGTTTATTTTGGCTTACCGATTTAGAGGGACATATTCCCTCATGGCAAGGGCATCATGGCTGCTGATGAGGGAGGCACATTAGCTAGGGCAAGAGGCTGGCTGGTTACATTGAATCCACACTTAGGAAGTAGGGAGAGAGAAGAGGAAATGGGGCTGGGCTATCAGGTCCCATGGCCCACCCCCAGTGAGCCACTTCCTCCATGAAAGCTCTATTTCCTAAAAGTTTCACAACCTTCCCAAACCGTGCCCTCAACCAGAGACTGAGTGTGAAAACACATGGGTTGATGGGGGACATTTTATATTCAAACCATAACAGTGCCTCTACTTCTGAACTACACAACTGCCTGATGATAAATGCACGCTATTTTAAGCAGCCGAGACTCTGGTAAATTGTTATATAACAGGGAGAGCTAATAAAATCTCCTTTCTCAACAGACCAGTCCACCTCCCCTTCGCCCCTTTGTCTTCTCCAGCCAACTTTTGTCGGTTTCTGATGACGTATTTCCCTTGCATTACTGCATACGGGACCTTCTTCCTTCCTCTTCCCTTCTCTCTTTCCCTCTGTTGTTTCCTTTGGGACTTTAATAGTCATTCAAACCTTCTCAGCACACATCCCTCGTTGAAGACTCCCAAAGCATTCTGCTGTCTTATTCCCACCTTCTTCCAAGTGTCCCCCGGGGCACACATCATTG
>NW_026294447.1:73368740-73386240 GCF_007827085.1 Peromyscus californicus insignis
ACCCAACCCTGTCTCAAGAAGAGACCTTTCTTGTTCAGTGAATTATTTTCTAAGTTTCTTAAGGGCTGTGTTGAAAGGGGGGAAAATGTGTCATTGGTTTGGGGTTTACTACCAGGTTTCTGTTTTGCAGAGTGGGCAGAAGGCTAAGGGCAATGAAACTTTTAGGAGCTGTTGGTGTTGGAAGGGAAGTTGGTGTTGGCCGGAGAGTGACAGGTGAGGTGCAGTCGCTGGCACAGGGGAAGAGCTTTGGCAGAAGGAACAGATGTCGTGGAAGATGCGCTTACATTTCTGCCATCGCATGAGATCTCTAGTGAAATCTTTATTGCTCCCTGGTGCCTGCTGGAATGAGCTTGCTCACTGGGAATGTGCTCAATGTGCCAGAGGTGGGAGGAGGCAGGAGAAGGGGAAGAGTCTGGGACAGAGGGGGTGCAAGTTAGGCACCCAGGGGCAGGGACTGGAGCTAACGCCATGTGCCCTCTCTGTTAGCAGGGCCCTATGCTGTGTTACTTCTCTTTACCAGCATCTTATCTGTGGCTAAGAATTACCAAAAATTCGTTCATTTTTTTTTCTGGGATCCTTTATGCTAATGTGACCATGTGACCGTGTTTTAACTCGGAGAGGGTGGATTTGATTTCTGTGATTTCCAGACCAAAGTTTTTAAGAAGCAAGGGTGTACCTCATTCCCCTTGCTCCCTGTCATCTTGAGGAGGGTGACAAAACTTAAGGGGCAGGGTCTTGCTGTGTGGCCCAAGATGACTTCAAACTCATGATCCTCCTACTCCAGTCTCCCGAGTCCCAGGATTACAGGCCTGTGTCACCACGCTTGATATTTAAAACTTAGGTTTCTAAAACTCAACAGAGCCATAGACTTGCTTCGTATTACTATGCAAAAGCAAGTTTGTGAAAGGCACTACCTATGGTTCCAGTAGCGTAGCCTGCCTTGGTTAATACATCAAGATGGAGGTGATTCGGTTGCCTGGTTTGCAACTTTATTGGGTAACATGGAGACCCGAGACACCGTGCCCTACAGAGACAGCTGTGACAGTGTCAGGAATTGGTTTCACTCTGTCTCTATTCTGTACCAATGCCAGCTGCACTGCAAGGCTTGCTCTCACGTGATCAGAGGACTGGCTACAACAGGCCTGCCTGCTTCCTGTCCCATGCCACAGGACATCGTGTTTTTTCACATCAACCAATGACAACTCTGTGCTCTGTGCTGACTCTTGCATGCCACTGATCTGTGACCTCAAGGGTCTGGACCAGTCGGTACTAGAGCAGAGCTAGGCTGGGTCCACACAAACTGCATGGCTGTTGACAATGATGCCTCTTCTGAAGAGGACAGGCAGGATGGGTTGCCAGATGTACAGAGGAGAAATCACTTGATCTCAGCTTTCTTGAAATAGAAAAGGTTCTTTTGGAGATGCTAAAGAAAAATGAAGTCATTTCCCTCTTACATGGACTGAAAGATGTCTTTGGGAAAATTACTTTCAGGAAAAAAAAAGAAGACAAGAGGATTGAAAATGGGAATGAGGAAAATGACTTACAGACAAGGACACAGATTCACGAAGCTGGAGCAAACTCAACAGCTCAGGAACAAAGTTCAGAAATAGTGTTTTATAAGAGGGACTTTCATAGCGAGGTGGTGCCAAGCAGAACAAGAGAGATGGTACGCCCTGATGTCAGATGTGGAATATTTCACGTCAGACTTCTTTCTCTGGCCATTAGCTCTGGGTTATGGAAATACTTGCAGACTTGCCATGCAGGGCAAGCCATAAGTCAGGGGTGCTGTCCCTGAGCCAAGCTCAAGCTGGATATGCTGTCCTCAGCTATTTCTCCAAACACTGTAAATTCACTCTCCTGGACACCGTACCATGTGCTAGAAGCAAAAGAGAGAGGCAGCTATGTATACAGGCTTTCCTTCCCATAGCACAGCACTCTTTACCTTTGTGACAGGAATTAAATTGATTTTACTTGTTGGTTTAGAGAGCACAGAGTTGAACTGGTTGTTTCAATACACACAAAAATAATTTCTCTTAGCACAGATGCACTTTGATTGACTTGAAAAATCCCTGCCTGTAAAATCTGCACAAACAAAAGAAATGTGGAGAGATGTGCTATAATAAGATTAAGCTCAAATGGCAGGACAAGGGATGAATTTAAATTAATTAGCAGTGCCACCCACAAAAACGGTCTACTTCACCTTTTCCCCTGCGCTATGGAGAGAGCAGAAGCGTGGGGCCAGCTCGGTGTGGTTTCCTCCCCTCCCTCCTCCTCCATGGAATTCTCAGTGTCCAGCTCGACTTCTGTTTTTTCCATGGAAACTTCCTAGACTTTTCTAGGCTTTAGCTTCCAGGGATCCGTTGGGAAGCAGTGCAATGAACCTCTAGAGCTCAGATTGTGAAGCCAGGCGGACCACAAACCACTTGGATCAGTGTGCAGCTGCGTAGCTGGGTGTGGGATTTTGTTGCCTGCTTCAAGCCTCACTTCCTTCTTCTAAAAAATAAGACTAAGAAAAACAGTGAGAAAGAGATAATGCACTGGAGCGCCCAACACAGCACCTGACCCCAAGTAGACAACTTATGCCAGCTGTTTTTAGCTCTGTAGTCTGCCCACACCACTTTGGGAAGTACAATGTGGGGGGGATACTCCACTGGCCAGTGCACCATCCACTCCTCTTTTTATTTTAAGATTTTATTTTAAATCATGTATATATCTGTGTATCTATGCATGGATATGTGCATATGTGAGTGCAGTTGCACACAGAGGCCAGAAGAGGGCATCAGGTCCCCTGGACCTAGAGTTACAGACTGTTGTGAACTGCCAGATGTGGGTGCTGGGAAGGAACTCAGGTCCTCTGCAAGGGCAGTAAGAGTTCTTAATGCTGAGCTCTTAATGCCCACCCACCCCTCTTACACTGAAAAGATGAGAATTTAAGGTAATTTCAGAGTGGACACAGTTGTGGGCCAGCTTGGGCTGGGAAAACCAGTGGCTGTGGGGTAAGGTCACACTAGGTGAGTCTCTGTTTGAAAACAGGCCTACAGAGTGAGTTCTCCATGAATGGTGCAGGAAACATCCATAAAGCTCCAACCAGTGAAATGGCTGAGGGAACCCCTGGGGCAGCTGTTATCAGAGGAAAAACCTGATCAGGAACTGTGAGCGCATGTTAGCTCAGTCCCCAAGAGCACTGCTAGCCACAGCTTTTTGTCCGATGCCTGCTCAAACATTTGGATTATGCTGGAATTCAGAAATGGGCTGATCTCCTGTATGAAACGTTTATTTCTTAGATGTTGCCTCAGTCCATCTGCCATAACAAAATACCACAATCTAAATAGCTAATAATAGAAATGTTTGTCTCACAGTTTTGAAGGCAAGGAAGTCCAAGGTGAAAGTTCTGCTACAGTCAGTGTCTGGTGAGACCCACTCCCATACTCATCAATGACTGTTCCCTCACGGTGTCTTCACACTGTGGAAGGGAGGAGGAGAGTGGCCACTGATGTAATCTGAAAAGACTTTAGGATTTAATTGCCTCCCAAAGCGCCATCTTCTCCTCCTCTCATTTTGAATGTCAACATAGGCGTTTGGGTAGGACCACAGCAGATTTTAAAGGGGTTGATGGAAGAGGTAACACTTACATTTTCAAGAGAACAACACATTGCGTGTATGAGGTGGGGTGGGGTGCACATATGTGTACAGTTGCAAGTGCACCCACACGTGCACATGGAGACCAGAGAACAACCTCAGTGTCATTCCTTAGCTGCCACCTATCTTTTGTTTCTAACGTTTATTTTTATTTTATGTGTCTGAGTGCTTTGCCTACATGTCTGTGCACTACATGCATGCAGTACTGAAGGATACCAGAAGAGGGCATCAAGCCCCTGGAACTGGAGTTGAGCTGCTGTATGGGTGCTGGGAATCCCATCCAAGTTCTCCAGAAGAGCAGCCAGTGTTCTTAACCACTGACTCATCTCTCTCTCTCTCTCTCTCTCTCTCTCTCTCTCTCTCTCTCTCTCTCTCTCTCTCTCTCTCTCTCTAATTAGATAGGAACTTAGCCTGGAGCTACTAAATAGTCTAGGCTGGCTGACCAGTAAGCCTGGGGGATCTGTCTACGTCTGCCCCCCAACAGTGGAATTACTGAATATGTACACCACACCTAGAATTTTTTTTTTATGTGGATTCTGGGGATCAGACTCAGGCCCTCATGCTTATAAGGCAAGCACTTTTCAGACTGAGCTATGTCTCCAGCCTAAACAACACATTTTAGTAACCTAAAAAAAAAAGTCAACAAATGTGCTTCTCACAAAGGATCTTGATGAATTTGTTAATTCTAACAAGTGTGGTATGTAATTGGGCATTTCTCTCCCACCTGCCTGTTCCCAGATACCTGGCAGCGGCTTCTCAAATAATTGACTCAGAGGTTTAATATGACTTATAAATGCTCAGTCATAGCTCAGGCTTGTTACTAGCTAACGCATTTTAAGTTAACCCATATTCCTTATTTACTCTCTGCCACATGGCAGTACCTTTATTAGCATGGCACATTCATCTCCTGCTCCCTCTGCATCTGGCTGGGGACTCCTGACTCTGCCCTTCTCGTCCCATTATCCTTAGTTTGGTCACCCCACCTATACTTCCTGCCTGGCTACTGACCAATCAGTGTTTTATTAAACCAATTTGAGTGACAAATCTTTACAATGTACAAGAGGATTATTCCACAGCAGTGGCAGGCCCTGAACTGAGCAACACAAGCTTGTTTTTGTAGCAACCACAGTTTACTGATAGCCATTGCTTGTCCATGGCCGGTTATAAGAGCCTGGACCACAGGATGCTCTGGCCTCTGCCCATGCATGCATGGATGCAAACCCTCATATACTCACATGCCTGCACTACACCCACACCCACACCCACACCGGCACACGCACCAAACAACAACCAAAACAAATTTAAAACAATTCTGTCCTCAGATGTTTGCTGTAAAGATGAAAGGAGCGAATTTATGCAAACGATTCAGCCTAGTATCTGACACATATAAACCTGAATTCATGTAAACAGGTATGATAACCACTCAACAGTTTACATGTCACACCCTTGTCTTCGAGTTGTGCAGACTAAAATTCATTGGATCAAGGTCTTCACATGAAACGTGAAGACAGCCCTTTGCTGTTTTGAGAAATCAGCACCTTTTAAAAACCAATAGCTCTCAGAGCTCTGTGGATATTAACAATGGTAAGGATAAGGGTTGTCACTGAGAATCTGTGTAAGCGATGCAGAAACTAGCCCCACGGGGCGGGTGGGTGGGGAGAGGGAGGTCAATATAACCTTCAATTACCTGGGAAAGCAGCTCTTTCAAATTGGGTTGTTCCCTTTCCCTCAGCAAAACAGGCTTCAGCTCCCTCTGTGACTTGAGAGAGTCACTACAAATTATCGGTGCCCTTGAACTGAATCTGGGAGAGCCCGAGTAATGACATTATACACCTCACACAGCAGGAATGAGCTTAAAAAGTAATTCTCTTTGGAGAACTCGGGAGAATAGTGGGTCCTTTGTGTGCACTCTGCGGTGATGTCATTGTCCCGCCGTCCCTGGGAAGGGGCTGCAAGGGTCAATCGGACTGAGCCCCAGTGGTGGTGGAGTGTGCCCCTCACCTGGACCCTCCAGGAACAATAACCCCATTGTGAGATTGGGCTCCTTCTGCCTGGGGAAGGGACACAGTCACCTGATCTACATAAGGGTTGAAGTTCCCACAGCAACCTTATTGCCTTATTTCTACGGGGGGGTCTAAGCAGGAGGGCTCGAAGCAACAGCCTGGGCTAAGTGCTGACCCAGGCACCCAGGATGTGGAGGCTGACGGGTATGGCTGCCGACTTCCTGCAGTGTATAGTCTGATCTGCAGATAAACCATGAGCCAACGTGAGTTGAAGACACTGTAGTAGGTACCGGAAGCACAAACTAATGGCTGGCTTTTACTTGGGACCTAGTGGGGAGAAGGGGAGGCTAGGCATGAAATTAAAGCAATTTTTACATCAAAACAAGCACAGAAATAAGATGTGGCACCTGGACTTTGCCAGGTGTAAAGAACAAAGTGGAAGAAACAAACACACACACACAAACAAAAACCCCACACATTTGCCTACGGTGAGATCAGACACACCTCTCCCTCCCCACACGGGGAAGCGTTGTCTCCTGGTTCCTACAGGGGGCTGTGTAGTCAGAGTTTGACATGAGAACAGGGGGTTTCGGCTCCAGCAGTGGAGGTTTCTGGGGGAAGGTCCTCTCACACAGTGAGAGAGATGGCTGCTGGATGGCTGGAGCCTCGCATCCTGCAGCGGCGGCGGGCGAGGAGATCCCTGGCCCAGGTTGGCAGCCACCCTCCCCTGCATGACACTCTCCCGACTGCTCCTACAGCGCAGTGTCTGCTCAGCTCAGGTGCCCATCTAGTTTTATGTTACTAGGGTGAGTTTTCCCTCAAGATACTGATGAAGCTGGGCACAACTGGGCACAACTGGGGACAACTGGCAAGCATAGAGGAAAGGGGAGAGAAGAGGCCTCTAATATTGACTCATCTTTTCTCCTGCTATACTGCTTGTTCATCCATCTTTGGGGTCAATGCAGCTGGTGCCCATGTCATAGCAGCCATCATTTGAACCTTCCCCCCCTTCCGTAGCCAGTCCAGTATCTGCCCACTTGTGTGACATCACTGTATGACGTCAGGCGTTTCTGAGGCATGAGCAGGGGTGGCGAGACGGGATGAAGAGCAACCGATGGACAGAGGAGGCGGCGAAAGCAGTGTACACAAGGCCACCATGGTGTCAGCCGCAAGCCAACAGGGAAACTCCAAACACAATGCAATCTGAATGCTCCTGGGTACTCATCCTGGGTACCCACTCATTCTGGGAACCCGCCGAACCCTGGATTACTTAAACACCACCAAACATAGACAAGGTCCTAAGTGAGACATAATAGATAGCTGAACATTTAAATGACCTCTTCAAATTCTTAATAGTTCTCTTATTATGGGACTCATTATTTGAAAGGCGTGACAGTTTCTGAGATTCATTGACACGTATCATTAGCGGTTGTCTTAGCATCAGAATAATTAGTCACATACACAAAACTTTTTTCTTTAACCTCTATACAGACAACCACAGTAAGCAGGGAACACAGGTATTGACGCCTGATGCTGGCCATCGAGTGGATCCTAATGTTTGCGGTTCTGTGGCATCACCATTAAATCTGATGCCTTAAGATACAAAGCACATATTTTTATAGCCTGCAGCACTTAATTTACATGGTGCTGAGGTTTGAATGTGTCTCCCAGAATTTATGCACTGGAAACACAATCCCTGCTGTGACAGCATTGGGAGGGCCTTAACTGGAGTTTAGCTCACAAGACAGTCACTGTCATGAATAAGTCCGTGGCATCATAAAAAGGGGCCTGTGTTAGTTATTTGTCTTCTGGCTGTGACAAATACAGGACAAGGTTATTTTGGCTCACAGTTCAAGGGGTCATCGTCATGGGGAAGGCACGGTGGCAGACCGCCAGTCAGTCACATTGCAGTCGTAGTCAGGAAGCAGAGAGGTGAATGCACTCTTAAAGAGGTGCTTAGCTCACTTAAAACTATGTGTATTTTTATATTTTATATGTGAGTATTTTGCTTGCAGGCGTGTGTGTGTGTGTGTGTGTGTGTGTGTGTGTGTGTGTGTGTAGACAGAGGTGCTCACAGAGGCCAGAAGCCCATCAGATCTTCTGGAACTGGAGTTATAGTCTGTTGTGAGCCACCATGTGATACTGGGAACTAAACCTGGGTCCTCTGCAAGAGCGGCGAGTACTTTTTTTTTTGGTTTTCCGAGACAGGGTTTCTCTGTGTAGCTTTGCGCCTTTCCTGGAACTCACGCTCTAGCCCAGGCTGGCCTGGAACTCACAGAGATCCGCCTGGCTCTGCCTCCCGAGTGCTGGGATTAAAGGCGTGCGCCACCACCGCCCGGCACAGAGAGTACTCTTAATCTAAGCCCTCTCTCCAGCCCCTCACCTGAGTTTTTCTTTTTATTCGGTCTGGGTACCCAGCCTGGTTAACCCAATCAATAATGGTTTGGTGGGGGGGATTTTTTTTTAATTCATGTATGTATCTGTCTGTATACTACGTCTGTGTGGGTGCCCCTAGAGGACCGAAGAGAGTACTGGATTCCCCTGGAGCTGAAGTTACAGGTGGTTGTGAGCAGCCTGGATGGGTGCTAGGACTCAACCTCAGACCAATTAGAAGAACTGCAAACACGCTTAGCCCTTGAGCAGTCTTTCCAGCCCCCATCAACCCGTTCTAGAAACTCCCTCACAGATGAGCCCAGAAATCTGTCTCCTAGATTAACCTTGATCTGGTCAAGTTGTTAATCAAAATTGACCATCACACGGCTGTTTGAAGGGGTCACTCTCATGCTCTGCCCTCCCTCCTTCTGCCATGTGATGATACAGCAGAAATGAACCTTGGTCTTTCCCTTCCCAGCTTCTAGAATTGTAAAATTATTTTCTATTCTATAAAGAACCCAGTCTCAGGTACTCTCTTACAGCATTACAAAACAGACTAAGAAACAGTGCTTTTCAAACCAGTTTGAGGAATGATGGAATAGTCAATAGCTGGTTGATGTTGATATGCTACTTATTTGAGTACAGAGTAAAGATCTTACTTTACTATCCTCACATCTTACATAAGCATTAAATCTAATGCTATCTTAGTTAGGGTCCCTATTGATGTGAAAAGACACCATGGCCATGGCAACTCTTATAAAGAAAACATTTTATTGGGATGGCTTACAGTTCAGATGTTCAATCCATTATCACCATGATGGAACATGGCAGTGTGCAGGCAGACATGGTGCTGGAGAAGTAGCTGAGAGTCCTACATTTTGCAGGCAACAGGAAGTGGTCTCAAACACTGTGCATGGCTTGAGCATTTGAGACCTCAAAGCCTGCCTCCACAGTGACACACTTCCTCCCACAAGGCCATAACTACCCCAACAAAGCTACATTTCCTAATAGTGCCACTCCCTTTGGGGGCCATTTTCTTTCAAACCACCACAAACAAAGAGCTAAAACATAAAGTAAAATTAACTTATAAATTAACACAGAAACTAACTTTAAAATATACAGAAGAATTTAAAAATGATCATGAGATGGGTAACATCTAAAGAAAGACTACAAACCCAGAAACTGTAAACAAAGTAACTGACAGATGTGGCTACATGAAATGGCAAATTATTCATCTAAAAAGATGCCCTGAGGGCTGCAGAGACGGCTCAGTGATTAAGAGCACTTGCTGCTCTTGCAAAGGATCTGGGTTCGATTCTCAGCACTCACCTGGT
Organism: Peromyscus californicus insignis; assembly: GCF_007827085.1. NCBI lineage: Eukaryota > Metazoa > Chordata > Mammalia > Rodentia > Cricetidae > Peromyscus > Peromyscus californicus. The sequence continues at coordinate 73,378,090 of NW_026294447.1, forward strand.
ATCTCATAACCACCTCTAACTCCAATCCCAGGAGGATCTGATGCCCTCTTCTGGCCTCCATGGACACTGCATGCACATGGTATGTATTCACATATGCAGTCAAAATACCCATACACATAAAATTTAAAAGGTAATGAAATAAAGAAAGGATGCCATAGCTAAAATTAAAACAAAGTGCTAGACTGGACATAGAGGTACACCTCCACCTCACAAGGCACCTCCAGGAAATCTTTTCTCAGAAGGACTTTTCTTCAATACCCAGACTTTGTATGATGCACCTCTCTCTCTAGCACAACAAGCTTTTTTTTTGAGGGAGACAAAGTTTATACAGAAAAATTTTGGTTGTGTGCCCTCAAACTTGATGTGATGTTTTAAATCAGAGAAGGATGTGTGAGAGGAGAGGGAAGGATTTTCCAGTTATTTCCCACATGCAGCTAGATGTCTTGAACAACACTGAGTGTTGATAAGCTGACGAGTATCCCGGTGCTGCTGGCAGTGAGAGGTGGCATGCGTACAGCCCATGTGAAGAGTGACACATACTCTCCGGTGATCGGGCAGCAAGGTTCCATGCATCCTAATTAGTTACGTCTATGGGTGTTTGTGTTTTAGGAATTGAACACTTTTTAAGGCACTATAAGCAATCATAGCACATTGTGGATAATGTACAAAATGGACTATAACTGCATGAATATCTGCATATATGTGTGCATATATATACATACACACATATATGTGTACATATATTCATATATATGTGTACACACATACACACACATATATATACATATATATATGTATATATATATATATATATATATATATGAATCATCCTCAAGGGCATAAGACAGGGGACTGAAAGGTAGTGTGATCAAGAAATAAACAGTTGGACACTTACTATCAAAAAGCACTAAGATGGAGCTGGAGAGATGGCTCAGTGTTTAAGAGCATTGGCTGCTCTTCCAGATGGACCTGGGTTCAATTCCCAGCACCCACACGGCAGCTCACAACTGTCTGTAACTCAAGTTCCAGTGGCTCTGACTCCCTCACACAGACATTCATGCAGGCCAAATACCAACCCACATAAAAATTAAATGAATGAATGATAAATGTTACTTTTAAAAAGCCACTAAGATTTGGAGATGCTTGTTACTGTAGCACAATGTACCCTACCCTGACTGATACAAATAGAGACATTACAAGTTTTTTTTTCCATGTATTTCTCCATACATGCATTTGCTTATACATTCTCTACACATGCTGATGAGTTACTTATAAATTAATTTTAAAAAGTGACTTCTGGGGGCTGGAGAGATGGCTCAGAGGTTAAGAGCACCGACTGCTCTTCCAGAGGTCCTGAGTTCAATTCCCAGCAACCGCATGGTGGCTCACAGCCATCTGTAATGAGATCTGGCGCCCTCTTCTGTATACATAACAAATAAATAAACATCAAAAAAAAAAGTGACTTCTTAGCAAAATTATCAATTACTACATGTCAGTGACATTTGGAGCTGTTGAGAAGTAGAAACTGCACAGCCTGGTTTCAAGGGCAAAATTGAAGCACCTCCCCTGCAGGCCAGCATACCGTGGCTGCAACCCGAAGTGCACTGAAGCATGAGATGTGCTGTCCAACCAACAACCAAGAACCCTGGTGACGAAGTACTCATAGTATTACGATGTCCCTGGTGGAAGATCAGGATAGAGAAGCCCCCCACCACCACCATCACAGTGCTGGAGGACTTCCCAATAGGTGGTAGGCCCACAGGGGTTGTTTTTGCCCACATTGTGTGGCAGGGCTCTCGAGCAGGGGGTCACAATCATTACTGATTCTTGTTATCTCATAATGCTGGTCCCTGCAGATATGTCCTCAACCGAAAAGTAGACAGATAAAAACCACTGACTCAAGACATTGAGACCCTTACTTCCTGGTGGTTCCTGCTCCTGTTCAAGTCTACTAACACACACTAACAGAGCGCCTCCTCTCTGCCAAGCCTGGTAATTGCCGGCTGCAATAAGACAGCATGTTCTTAGCCTGGTAGAGACAGGTAATAACAGCTACCCAGAACACACAGGCCGCAGTAACGACAGTACTACCCTTTCTGAAGGAGGTGGGTGGGTTCCAAGTGTTTCCAGTTCACAAAACAAAACAAAAAAAACAACCTTCTCACCAAGTATAGTTATGCCGAACTTTTTTCAGATGGACAAAGATTGAAAGAAATGAATTGACTTTCTCAAATCTGGCAGTCCCCCAGGAGAGGCACAGTTTCCAGATGTTGGCTCTGCCCTGGCTGTCACCTCTTACTCAAGGGTCAGGTAAATAATGGCACCAGAGTGGAACAAAAGGCGGAGAGGTCCAGAAGAGGGATGAGTAAGCCGTGACTCAGAACATTGACCTTCAGAACAGGACACCGAGACCAGCTTCTTGTTTATGTTGCCCCCACAAGACACGGCAGAGCTGTCTGTGTTCCTGCAATGGCCTGGAAATCTGACTTGGGTTAGCTATGGTTAGCATTCCCTCCATTTCTGTCCTCACCCTCCTCTCCTGAAAATGGAGGAAAGGTCTGATTGGCTGGAGGCTGGGGGGTAGGGGGGTAAGGGAAACCTTCACAGGAGGTCTGTTGTTAAGCAGAGACTCCACAAAGATGCAGATGTAGGTATTAGGTCCCAGGTCCACCCAACCCTCCTGTAGCTGGGGCTAGGGACATGTCAAGTCCAGCTGCTATTAGCTCTGGCTTGTATTAGCGTTTTTCCCGATTAAGCATTCAGAAACCAGCAAGCAACCTGGGGATCTAATTTAGGTCTCTTCTTGGTTATCGGAGAACTTAATCTGAACAGGGTGTAGTAGAGCTCCCAGCCTAGGACTTTCTTCACGTGGGGTTCATTTTCCACTCAGTCCGGCCAACAGTGATTGGAGGAGTTTTCACTAGAAAAGCCTGAAAGACACCAGCGAGGGGCCTTTGGGGTGGGGTGAGAGCCAAAGTTGTGTTTTAAGTTTTAATTACTGTGCCTACAAGATACATGAAACAAAAATGCCTCTGACCTATAAGCCCCTTGTCCAAGGACAAATACTTCCTGAAATGTTGGAGGCTATTGTTTATGGGAGAGAACAAGCCACATGCTTTCACTCCCCTAAACAAGTCTGTTTGACCCATCTGCACAGGGTGTGCTCAATCACATGTGGGCGGGAAATACGTCAGGATGTGTGCTTGCCCCTGAGTGGACCTGATAGGAAATGCGGTGAATTGTGAGTTTTGCCTTTTTAAGCCCCTGCTAACCGTGACTTGGGGCCATTTCCCTGGGAGCCCAGGTATAGATCAACCTGGCCAGTATTTAATTAAAGCTTGTTTCAGATTTGACTTTAAATTGTGGTGGTGGTCTTTTTGACCGGTGGGATTAACTGTGGTCTTTCCTAGGCTCTGCTTTAGACTAGGGCTTGCAGGTACTTCTGGCCTTCGAGATAATGACCAGCAAGATGCTGGGGGACACTCAGGATAGAACCAAGGGCTTCTAAGCCAAAGAAGGGTGATTCTGGGGTGCTAGTGAGTGCCCCCGCTCTTTAGTATGAAGGGGCGTCAGGTATAAATGGGTTCTTGAGCTTCTTTTAACAAGTGGTCCAGCTAGTGCTAACATGGTGAATAAAGCAAGAGAAAATATGCTGCTGGGGAGCTGGGGAGATGGCTCAGTGGGCAAGAGCACTTGCTGTGTAAGCATGAAGATCTGAGTTCAAATCCCCAGTGTCCATCTAAAAGCCGTGTGACTGAGTATACAAGTCCTGTATCCCCAGCACCACGGGAAGCAGAGACAGCAGGGTTGCTGGTTCAATGCTTGCTCCAGGTCCAATAAGAGACTCTGTCCTCTATAAGGGACTAAGACCAAAAGTGACAGAGAAGGACACCTGGTACCCATCTCTGGCCCCTATACATACATGTGCATACACCACCACACACATATACCATTAAACCATGCACACGCGCGCACACACACACACACACACACACACACACACACACACACACACACAGACACTCGAAGGGCAGAAGATGAAGAGGTGGTTCATCTTGTGGCATAAAGATACCCCCAGGACACATGGCTTCCCCATGGAATGTAGGAAGCTGCACAAACATTCCGATGATGTGACGGCAGACAGTGACAGCATCAACAGAATTACGACTCCCTGGAAAGTAGCATTTGGTTTATATGAGTGTCAAATCATCACGTGCCAAGGAGGGCTGCTTAACTTTCCAGTGCCAGCTGGCTGCCCTTCTTCGGGGGCATCTTGTGCTGCTGGGAAGATGGCAGTCAGGGTTGAAAACAGCAAGGGGCACAGTTCGCGTTTTCATTTCCTAAAATGTGTGCTCCTGGAGGAAGAGGATGAGGCTGTGTTTTGTGTTGTCGCTTCATGGTTTTGTTTGTTAACTGTTGACAGGTAGCTTTCACTGCAAGGGCTGTTCTGAGCAGTTTCTCACATTCCTCGCTCTGGCCACACCGCTGGCCCTACCTGCTCCTGACCCCTGAGAACAAGCAGTCAGAGGACCACAGGAACCCATTCCTCCCCAGTGAATAAAGGAACAAACAATGCTCCTTCAGGAAGCCTGGTGTGGTAATGCATGCCTGTAATCCAGGGCAACCTGGGTTGTGTATAGTGCATTCTAGTCCAGCCTTGGTTGGATATAGTGTGTTCCAGGCTGGCCTTGGTTGTATATAGTGCATTCCAGACCAGCCTGGGTTGTATAGTACATTCCAGGCTCGCCTAGGTTATATTGTGTGTTTCAAGCCTGCCTGGGTTATATACAGTATGTTCCAGGCCAGCCTGGGTTATATTGTTAGTTTCAAGCCAGCCTGGGTTGTATAGTGCATTCCAGGATGGCCTGGGTTGTATATAGTGTGTTCCAGACCAGCCTGGGTTATATTTCTATACTGTGTGTTTCGAGCCAGCCTGGGTTGTATATAGTGCATTCCAGGCCGGCCTGGTTGCATAGCAAGATCCTCCCTCAAAAGCTGAGAACAAACAAACACAACCAAGCAAAGCAGAAGTCCTCCAGCGGAAGCCAGACTCACCAGAAGCTCACAGCCTTGGAACAGCTTGTTCTCCAGAAGGCCCGGGTGGAGGTAGGTTCGGGAGACCTTTGCTCTGTGCTTATTTAGCTCAAAGTGTCACAACAAAGGGTGGGCAGGACAGTTTAAACAACACGTTGCCATTTCTCACAATTCGGGAAGTTGGAAAGGCCAAGAACAGGGTTCTGGTGGATTTGGTGCAAGAGTTCCCTTGGGTTTGCAGATGGCCACACATTCCTATGGTGTCCTCACATGACTCAGAAGAGAGAAAGTCCTGGTTGATACCTCTTTTTATAAGGACACTGGGGATTCCACCCCATGACCTCATCTAGCTTCATTACCTGCTAAATACCACCATTGTCTAGGGCTTCAACATAAGAATTTGAGGGGGTGCATAAACATTCATTCTGTAATACAGTGTATTAAAACCACATGCCATGGGGCCCTGCTTAGCACAAAAGTGTGATCACTGTGGTAGACAGAATTCAAAGTTAGCCCATAAGATTCCTACCCCATAGTGTACTACTCACCCTGCATAATGCCCTCCTTTGAGGTGGGCCGATGAGTCTGACTCAATCAGATGACATGTTTAACAGCAGGTCTAGTGGTAAAAGGAATTAGAGTGTTTTGTACCAGGCTTTTTCTTCTAGGCCACCAACCAGCTCCCAAATCATGTCACGGAGACTTCTTATTAGTTATGAATGCTTGGCCTAGCTTAGGCTCCTGTCTGGGCTAGCTCTTTTAACTTAAATTAACCTGTTTCTCTTTATCTACCTTTTGCTGCTGGGCTTTTTACCGTTTTTCCTTCTTTCTGTAAATCTTACTTTCACTGTTTCTCATATCTGCTGACTGGCGGCTGCCTGGCTGGCCCCAGGTGTCTCCTTCATTCTCTCCTCCTCCTTCTCTCGTTCTTCTTGATCCTAGATTCCTCCTCTTGTTTATTTTCTCTCTGCCTGCCAGCCCCACCTAACCTTTCTCTCCTGCCTAGCTATTGGCCGTTCAGCTCTTTCTTAGACCAATCACCTCAGGCAGGCAAGATGAAACCAACGCAACACATCTTCACATCATTAAACAGATGCAGCGCCAACAAATGTAACACATCCTTACATCATTAAACAAATGCAGCATAAGCAAATGTAACACACCTTTATACAGTTAAAGTAATATTCCACAGCATAAAGAAATGTAACACATCTTTGCCCAGTTAAAATAATATTCCACAGCAGTGTGTTTCCTGGTGTTAAGAAGCTAGTTAGATATTGACAAGTTTGAAAGACAGATAGGGATAGACCCGAGGCAGGTGAGCATAGGGAATAACTTAACAACTTAGGGACTCCACTTGGTTTGGGGTATACACACATACCTTTTCTAATGCATTTGTCAGCCTCAGAACCTCATCTGCAAGTGCTATGCACACATATCCGACTTTCAACAATGCATCTAGCAATCTGTTAGCAACTTAGGATCAACTGAGTTGAGCTGCACGTGCACTCCTCTCTGGACAATCAAATAAGCTTCTAATCTCCTTAATGAACCTGAAGCCTAGATCCCATTCACTCTTTCTCCTCCATTTACAAGAGTAGAAAGGTTAGAGCTAGTTTGGGGTGTATGTGGAACAAGGCAAAACTGTGTCTCCAAGTGAATGTAAAGAGAATCCACCATTTGCTATCTTATATTATGCAGAATTAGGCATACATAAAATTGAAATCAGAGGCATCATCAGAAAGTGTAGACAGAGTTTTCTTTGGGCCACCAGTTTACAAAAAATGACATGGAGATTTATTTATTAATTATGAAAGCTCGGCTTAAAGCTTAGGCTTGTCCCACTAGCTCTTATAACTTAAATTAACCCATTTATATTAATCTCTGTTTTGCCTGGTGGCTTTTTGCCTCCCTTTCACCTTGCACCTCCTGTTTCCTCTTCATGTCCTCCCTCTATCCCACCACTCAACCCGTGCCTAGATTCATCTCCTCTTCCTCTCTTTCTGCCCCAAAGTCCTGCCTAACCTCTTCCTGCCTAGCTATTGGCCATTCAGCTCTTTATTAAATGAATCAGAAGGCACCTTGACAAAGACACATCTTCACACTTTACAAAAGATTATTCTACAACAAGAAGGGATATAGAAATAGAAATGATATAGAATAGAAAATGGTTATATAACAGAATCTGTCAATCAAAATAGGTAACTACCTAGTCAAACCACTAGTAACCAAATCCCTTCTTTTTATAAACCTCTATCTTAGCTACTGTTACTGTTTTATTGCTGTGATAAGATACCATGACCAAGGAAAGTTATAAAAGAAATATTTAATTGGGAGCTTGCTTACAATTTCAAAAGACTAGTCTGTAACCCTCATGATTTGGGGAACATGGCAGTTGGCAGGCAGGCATGGTGTTGGAGCAGTAGCAGAGAGCTTTACATCCTGATCCTAAGGAAGCAGGCAGAGAGAGAGAGAGAGAGAGACAGAAAGAGAGAGAGAGAGAGAGAGAGAGAGAGAGAGAGAGAGAGAGAGAGAGAGATTGGACCTGGTATATCCTTTTAAAACCTCAGAGCCAACCCCCAATGACATACCTGCTCCAATAAGGCCACACCTCCTAATCCTTCCCAAATAATTCCACAAACTGGGGACCAAACATTCAAATGTATGAGTCTATGGAGTCTATTGTCTTTCAAACCACTATAACCATAAAAATAAGGTCCAGGAAATAACCAGGGGTTCTTAAGCACCTTCACACTTGTGGCCTGCTGTCACTCTTGATAGTGGATCTGAGATGTCCTAGCTCTTTGCTTTGAATAAAGATCTCTTGCTACTTCTGCAAATCTGTGGGAGCCTTTTTTCAATAATAGGTCAAAATCCTGGAAAGCACACAGCCCAGACCTGGCCATTGGTAATAGAACTGCTTTCATAATCAGCAGCTTGAAAACCAAGGACTAGAACTCCGGAACCTGATACAGGCCCGGAGAATGTTATCTGAGTGTATCTCTAGCCCTGGTAGGCAACGCACCACTCTAAGCTGGCAGGGATTACTGTCTAGACAGAGGCCTTTTGGTTTTAAGACAGGTTCTCATGTAGCCCAGGCTGGCCTCAAACTCAGTA